>NC_080077.1:7500-110000 GCF_949987535.1 Balaenoptera acutorostrata
ACAGGACATGTTCCTGAGGAAGGCAGCCTAATCCATACACAACCACAGGCTGTTACTCTGGACAGGAACAGGCAGGACAGCTGCTCACAGCAGTGGGACAGGGGAGTCAGGATGCAGCATTCCCCCCGCCCCGGCACAGCATGGGGGAAGCACATACACATGCACACACACAGCCCTACACTGGATGCCAACGTCTCAGAACCCTCCCCTGACTCAGACTGGGGAGGTACAGGCTGTCGTAGACAAAGTGGAGTTCTCAGCCCCACCACAGGGCCAACATACACCTCACAGGAAGGTGACAGGCTCTGCCCACAGGCTGTGGCAGTTACTCCAGTGGCTACTGTATACTTTGGAAGGGCAGCAGCTGGGGGGTCCAGCACTCCAAGGCTCCCTCTCTGATCACTAGAGACTTTCTCAGCAAGGACACATTGTCACTCATTCTCATCTCCTGTCAGGCCAGCAGAACCACTTCAAGAGATGGCAGGACTGGGCTGCACCTGGGGCGTTTGTGGCATGGGTAAGCAAACGCCCAACCTGAGCATTTATGGTGAGGACGGGAAAAAGTCTGCGCTGCCTCAGGCTCACCTGTTTGCCACATGAGAGGGCTCGCCTGAAGTCTGACTGAGCCCCTCTCTGTGCTGCCCAGCCTGCCACTATTGCACACAAGTCCTGGCAAAAAAGGTATTCATGGCATTCACCTGGCAACCTCAGTCCCTCTAGCACAGTAAGGATGAGCACAATGAGGTACTTCCCCCAAAAGTGGGACAGGTGTGCCACCGTACCATCAGGGCGCCCAGGAAAGCTACTCACAGGACACACCACCACAGTGCTGACACAAGGGGCTTGCTGGGAATAGGAAACAGCACTGCTTGGTTTTCAGCACCTGAGGGACAACCTGTACAACTCCAGAGGCACCACAGAGAGTAGGTGACACATGCTCACACACTAAGGAGGCATGCAGCAGAGCGGTGGGATGGTTCTCCCCAGGGCAGGGAGGGCCACTTGCAAGACACGCCAGGAAGGTGAAAAAAGTGTCTGTTGCATCAGACGACCACAACCACACTGATACCCTGAAGCAAAGGACAAGAGAGTAAGTTCAGGATAGAGTCGGCACTCTTGCGTTCCACACACCACCAATAGGCAGGGGGGGAGAGGCAAGGGCCCCAAGGGCAGGACAACAGTGGCCCCATTTGCTTTGAACTGCCAGCCCTCATCTTGTTCATCTTAGCCCCAGCCCTGGAGAGCATGACCGAACCACCAATCCATGTGCATGCAATCCCCAAAGGGGAGATCCAGGGAGACCGTCACCAGCAGGGCCTGTTTCAGCCTCACCACCACCTCTTCTCAGGTGACAGTGCCCGACAATTCTGGGAACGTTACATCTCACACATGACATGACACCTGTGAGATGAACTCATCACAGCCACAGCAGAGTAGAGGACCCACACTGCATGGCCTCACTGCCCTTGGGTTGCCAGGGGCCAGAGATGGAGTATGATGTAGGATTGGGTCAGCTGGACACACACCTAAGAGCCGATGCACACACCCAGGCAGGCAGCTCAAGAAGCAAGGGGAGAGCCAGGTGCAAAGTTGTGCTCAAACCCAGAGCACTATGCACGTCCAGAAGCCCAATGTCTCTGGCAACACGCACTGAAGAAAACCACACCTCTCTAGCACCAAAAAAAATGCCCACATTAGGTGAAAAACTTACCACACCCAGCAATGGGGGCTGGCTATTCACAAATTGCAGGGGGGCCCCCGGCACCTCAGCCCAGCCACTGGTCCCCAGCGCTACCCCCATCACTGCCAGCCCCAGAGCTCTCACGGCCATCTCAGGGTAGCGGGGCAGCAAAGCGGGATGGGGGGCAGGAGCGGCATGAATGAGGGAGAGAGTGGGCGGGGTATGCCCTCTCCAGTTCGCCCAAGTTGTCAGGTACCGGTCCGTCAATGTCTCTAGATGGGGACTTGGGGAAAATTCTGCAGACGCACCTCTGACGACTGGGCCCCAAGAGGGACAACACCCAGACCCGTGCCACCCTATCCAGGTTATCTCTCATGGCCCGGGGCGGTCCCCACCTCCTGAGTGCGACTCCGAAAAATCTATCAGAAAGAATCCAACCCCCAGGACTCACGCGTGCCCGCCACTGAGTCCATTCCACGCTCCACGGGCCTCAGCACATACCGGTCAGTCTTCACCTCGGGAGCAGGAAGTGTAGAGGGAGTGCGGAAATTAGTAAGCTTGACAAAGAACCACCGCGCCACAGGCGTCTGGGTGCAGGACACTCTCGCTTTCCTTCCCGCAGCGCCGCGCCATCGTAGCGTGGGTCCGTGCAGCCAAAGGGGCGCTGGCGGTCACTAGTACGCCGGGCCAGGCGGCCCCACGTCCGGGCGGAAGCGCGGCGCGGACCGCTCCCCTGTGAGCCTGCGCGCCCAGCCTCCGGCGAGAGAACGACACGCCCACGCCCCTGCCTGACCAGGACACTTGCCGCCAGCTTCGCCGGACTCCCGGAACTCCGCTTCCCGCTCGGAGGCCGCGTCCCATCCATCGCAAAGGTCGCCGGAGCTCCAGAGGGAAGAGACGATATAAAAGAGGCCGCCAGATGGCGGTCGACAACCGGCGCGAACGTCAGCGGGAAGATCCCGAGCGCCCGGGAGCGAGGACGCAGCGCTGCCCGCCCCAAAGCCAGAGCTTGTCCCGGGGCGGGTGGAGGGCGTCCGCCCCGGCCCTGAGGCATCCTCGTGGCACTTAGCTCCCGGTTTCGCACGACACAGCACGGCACGACCGACCCCGGCAGCACACAGGGGGAGCGGGGGCGGGGAGAGGAGGCGGGGAAGATATTGGCTGGCGTCTGCCGCCATGGAAACACACTACCCACGCGATTTCCAGGTGGTTAAAATTCCACGGAGACGCCGGCGCGGCCCGGTGGCCAGCAAGAGCTGCCCAGAGTGCAAGAGCGAGATCCTGGCTCCTAGAAAGGAGGGAAGCCGTGGACTGGCAAACCGAAACCCAGCAAGTGCTCAGAGAACAACAATTCATGAGTCGGTTTTCATTCCATACTTTCGAACGGAGGAGGTCTTTCGAATGTACAGGGAAAGCCCAGAAGCTGGAAAGGAAAGGCTGATACGCTCAGACCCATACAAGTGGAAATAAAAATCTATCTCTGCATAGACCGTGACAAAGTCCAAAGACAACAAATTGGTGTGTGGGGGACACTGGGGAAAATGCACTTGTGGTCATGAGGACATGGATTTCAGCATGACTTACCACAATAACAGGGGGGAAAATGTGTGTGTGTCAACAGCTATCCACTATACACCCAGTTCCAGTACATCTATACAATGCAACATTGTGTGTTTTGTGTGTTTGAAATATGTTAAATGATGATGATAAACTATAGTCCAATAACAAAAACAAAATAAAACAACCACCCAAAACTCAAGATGTAGAACTTCCAATGTCAGGCATTAAAAAATAAATTTTAAAAAATGGAAAAAAAATATATATCTGATAAGGGGCTCCAATCCAATCCCTAACCCTAACCCTAAACCGTGCCCTAACCCTAACCCATACCCTAAACCCGTACCCTAATCCTAACCCTAACTCTCACCCTAAACCCTACCCCTAACCTTAACCCCTAACCCTCACCCTCACCCTCACCCTCACCATGACCCTCACCCTCAACCTCACCCTCACCCTACTGTTTTTCCAAGTATAGTTCCTGCTTCTTCTTTTCTCAATTATTCTAACAAAGCCCACAAATGTCCTCAACAATCTGGCTTAAACTTTCTTGAAGTCCACACCCCATTATGAGCTTATGCTCTGGAACATTCATAAGGGGAAATACAGAGACCATCAGATGCACCTGTCCATGGGTTGAACATGAAGCCCACCACTATCTGTCCTTCTCCCACCCATCACCCTGGTCAGGAACTCTTGGTGTTATCATCACTGGTAACCTGCAAAAGAATATGACTGAAATCTCACTAATTCATTTTACCATCACCCATTGGTCATCTCTAATGGATATTCCCTCCAGTATCATAAAATAATCTAATCTCCAGATATAATTGCTATTATCTTCACAAAGCACAAGATAACATTTTAGTGCTTATGACCTAACTCATTTTGCCTAGGGGTAAAGAGACCCTAACAACACATCCCCAACCACTGAAACATAAAGACACCGGTTATATTTCCTTCTATGTGAACAGGAATTTGTATGGGTTTCCTCCAGTCTACTAGCTCATGAAGGCCATGTCATATGCCAGTGTATCTGTTCAAATGCAGGCTCTGATTCCACCTGGTGAATAATGGGCTCACCTGGTTCTAGGTGTTGGATACCATCCCTTCCCCTCCCCTGTCCCACAGCATCTCAGCTCACTTTTCAGGTCCAGACTTTTCCTATGACTCTTGTTCATCCTGCTTTAGTTGACTCTCTTATTATCTACATTTAGTCAGTGAGATTATTACTTACTTTTCTCTATTAATGTTATTGAAAAAGCTAGAAGCAATAGGGTACATTTGGGAATATGTTCATGAAATAGTATGGAGGAAAGGGCTTTTCATAGACAGCAGGTTCTACATTAGTAAATATGCAGGTGATATCACAGGACTGAGGAAGTGCTGATCTGCCCCAGACACACAGGTGTGACATCTCAGTGCAGGAGAGGAGCCAGTGTTACATGTACAAATGTGTCAGTCAGAGATGAGGACTCAGATTGGTCTTTTCTTGTTCCCAGGAGAGATAACATCACTGATGACATTGATTACACATCCAACACTCATGGCAAACCCACTATAAAGTTCAGACATGCTGTTACTATCGTGATCCCCGATTTACATCCTTGCAGGCGGAAATGCAGATGATGAGGTCACATCCTCAGTGCCCACAGTGAGATGCGGTGGAGCTGTGCTCTGCTCTCCAGCACCGCTTACTTATATGACCTCAGGCACAGTTCCAGAACTCACTGTCCCAGGGACTCGGGAAAGCTGCTCTGAGGTGGACTTTTCAAGGGAACCTGCTTCCTGAAGTGGGGGCTTTCCTCTGACCATGACACCCTCAAACTCTGCAAGCCATTCAATGTGAAGGTTTACTTCTAAGAATCATGCATGTTCTCTCACCCAGTGTGGTGGGAACTGTGCTGCCTGAGCTCCAATGTCACTGGCTGTGACAGAGAGAGTTAGAAATAAACACTTCTAGAAGGAGTGAGTCTGCGCACAGTGACCAGGTCACCTGCCCAGCATATTGGAGTCCTGAGGAGCTTCCAGGAGCTGTCTGTTCTTAGTCCTTGGTAGCCTTGGGGATTCCTCAATGTCCACCCACAAGGAGGGAGTCCTGAGGTTCCTGGTGTTCCTGACACACAGTTGTGCACAGGGGAAAGGCAGGACAAGCTACTCGCCAAGTCAGCAATGCTGGGAAAGATGACCATGTCAGCAGAAATGACTACCTTGTCCACACAATTAGCTGTCTGGTTAGTTGTAATGAACAAATCCACCTCCAGAACAACTCTTGAAAATATTTAAGCTCTTTCAGGTGAAGAATCAGTCACCCCAGTTAAGTCAGACAGTAAATGTCTTGTGAATTATGATGAACAGTGAATTTTACACAAATTTGTCTGAATTCAAATTGGTTATTACATGTATGTTTTGTCTCCAACATTTGAATGTCCAGTAAATAAACATGAGCTACTGTGGAAAGCCAAAAATAAGAGTTTGTGTCTGACAACTTGGAGGACCCTGAAGGTGAGTTGGGGATTTGATAAGTGAAGATATGTACCTCCATGGGATTACAGTCTATTCCCAAAATCTACCATTGAGCCTTGAGCCTTGACCACATCTGTTTTCCTGACCAGCCTTAAAGCACCGTTTCATTCCTGGACAAAGAGGCACCAGGAATGCGAGGGGGACCCCAGGTGGGGGCTGAGTTCTCTGAGGGCCGTCAGCGCCCTCCTCACAGGGGGGAGCCCCAGAGGCAGGGGCCTCCTTTCACTGCTTGTTATGTAAAGGTCCCTCCCACATGACAATATCCATGTAAGTCAGAAGATAAAAAAACACTTAAATTCAGGTATCTCCTCGTACTTGAAGAGGTTTTCTGGGATTCACTCATCTCACCCACAAGGAGATGAACCAGCTGTGGTTCTTCCTCTCTCTGCTGTCAGCTCCCAGAGGCGAGTGTCTCAGGGATTCAGACATGAACATGCGGGGAAGCTGCATCTGAGCCCATGAGTCCCGGGGGTTCACTCTGTCCACAGGTGTCCTGTCCCAGGTGCAGCTTCTGGAGTCAGGACCCAGCCTGGTGAAGGCCTCACACACCCTCTCCCTCACCTGCACTCTCTCTGGTTGCTCATTAACCAGCTATGGTGTAACCTGGGCCCGCCAGCCTCCAGGAAAGGGGCGATGTGGAGCAGTCGAAGCACAGACTATAACTCAACTCTTTTTTTTTTTTTAACATCTTGATTGGAGCATAATTGCTTTACAATGGTGTGTTAGTTTCTGATTTATAACAAAGTGAATCAGCTATACATATACATATATCCCCATATCTCCCCCCTCTGGCATCTCCCTCCCACCCTCCCTATCCCACCCCTCTAGGTGGTCACGAAGCACCGAGCTGATCTCCCTGTGCTATGTGGCTGCTTCCCACTAGCTAGCTATTTTACATTTGGTAGTGTATATATATGTCCATGCCACTCTCTCTGGGACGAAGTGAGAGAGTGGCATAACTCAACTCTTAAGTCACGGCTCAGCATCACCTCCAAGAGCCAAGTTTATTTATCGCTGAGCAGCCTGACAACTGAGGACACAGTCGTGTATTACTGTGCGAGAGACTCAGTGAGGGGAAGTCAGTGTGAGCCCAGACACAAACTTCCCTGCACGGGGGCCCATAACAACCAGGGAGTGCCCAGGACACACCAAGTACAAAGCTAAGCCCCAGGAGCAGGTGCAGATGGGGGCTGGGAGGGGATTCTTGTTAGAACCTGTGCCTTCCTCTTCCCGCCCAGTAGTTCCACCAGAGACCCTCTTCTATATCCTAATGTTTCATCGTTGTGGTTTACGTCATGCTCACAAAATTGTGTGTGCATATATATTATTTTATTTTAATTTTTTTATTGAAGTAGGGTTGATTTTAAACACACACACTTAATGCTCAGCAGTTACAGTTGTTTTTTCTGCTTTATTTTTCTTTTTATCAAAGGATCTCAATACAACACCAAGGCTCACCATCATTTTCCCTGTGAGTCTGATTCTCGAAACTGGTGAATATCCTGAGAAGGCACATGAGATTTTTAAGCATTATTAATTTCAGTTTTGTTTTTGTTCATGTCGATGGAAGAGACACACCCTCCTTCTTTCAGTTAACCTTCACAGTTTGAATTCTGTAGCTTGCTTGCATTGGTATACACACTAATGTCAGAATGTCCCAATATTTCATATGCAATGATCCTCATTAGTCACAGATACCATATCTGCAAATTCACTTACTTGCTACCTTTTATTAGCACCCTAAAATAACTTCTGTCATTTCATGTTCATTCATGGAAAATTGCAATGTGGCCGGTTCTTTGAATCACCCAAAACAGACACACACACTTTCCCAGCTGAGGTCAGTCAAGGTGATACTTTCTATTCTTGTTGCAACTACTGTCATAGAAATGAGCACTTTCTGGGGTCAACCTAATGCCATGCTTTTTCCTTTTCTGTGATTTTTGGCAATTGTTTAAAGTACCCCCAGGCATAGTACTGAAGAACAGTACAGTGTCCCTAAGCACAAATGGTTGTGAGTGGACTTAGGAGAAAATATACATGACAGATCAGCTTCATTCACGCATGAGTTATGTGGCCATGGGCTGTGAGATTGATATTCATATTTCCAATATAAATCTCATGCAAAACATGAAGACAAAACTCACTGCTGCATATGTGAGGCAGCTTTGGAAACTTAGCTTAATTCCAACTGCAGCATGGCAAATGGGGGCTTGTGGCCAAGAAGAGGGTGGGGTGGAATGGATTGAAAATTACTAACAAAAGAAATATAGGCTAAGGGGATTCTGGTTACATAGACTCAAAAGGATTCTTGCTAAAGGGAGACCAGGGTGATCAGATATCACATATGTGATAAGATATTTGATGGATTTGATCAAATATTGAGGGTGATCAGAGTTCAAGGGTTGGGAGTTCATATTAATCTGAGGTAGTGGTTTCTTGACAAAACTTGGTCATGTAAATACAAACACAGAAGCCCACAGGTCAAGACTAGTTGAGAAGAGCATTTCAAGTAGCCTGTTGCCTAAGATGTGGTCAAGGATCATTGTCACACTTAAGAAGAGAAATGTTGAACACAAAAATAAACCAGGGATGCACACACACACACACACACACACACAGAGAGAGAGAGAGAGAGAAAAGACTAGCTGAGGACTCATTGAGAAGGGGTCCATCTGCAAACGAAGGAGAAAGGACTTAGAAGAACCCAAATCTGCTAACACCTTGATCTTAGACGTCTAGCATCCAGAGCTGAGAGAAACGTATTTCCTTTGTTTACGCCACTCAGTCTGCTATTCTGTAATGGCTGCACTCACCTATTAATACACAAATGATATAGAAATAGACATGTATATGGAAATAAAAGTATCATATTGTAAAGGAAAAATCACCCATTCTTCAGAGGTGA
Source organism: Balaenoptera acutorostrata (assembly GCF_949987535.1). Taxonomy (NCBI): domain Eukaryota; kingdom Metazoa; phylum Chordata; class Mammalia; order Artiodactyla; family Balaenopteridae; genus Balaenoptera; species Balaenoptera acutorostrata. The sequence goes on from NC_080077.1 coordinate 16,173, forward strand.
CATGATGTTCATACCCAAAAAGACATATATGTGCCTATTGTAACATTCTTTAGAATTTAGAATAGATGACAAATGATTTCTGGATAAATTAATGTCCAAATTATATTGGTTTGAGTATAACTTGGAAATGAATAATATAAAAATTGATCAAAATTAAAGTGCAATTTTTCTTATCAAACAAAACTCGAATTTTTAAGGAAGGACGTTTTAAAGTATATCCAAAATTTGTGGGGGTATTGCTATGTAAAGCATTGTAAACATAGGATGAGAGGTGAAGAATTATGATGTAGAACAAGAAAATAATAGAGCACGTGCTATTGAACTGTGCTCACTACATTTGTAATAAAAATGCCAACACAGTGTGATGAAATGTGTAAAGCTGGTGTGTGACTAACGAGAAAGTGCACAGCACTTGTTTAACAAGCAGCTCAGAGTTAGAACAGAGATACAGAGAAGCTGTGCAGGAGGCAGAGGAGGAGGCCCGAGGAGGCCGGGAAAGGATGAGAGGAGGAGTGTGAGAGATGCCCAGCTCTAGGCGTTAGGATCGGATGTGTCCTCAGGAAATTTTCACATGAAACCCTGGAAGGGAAAGGAAGTCCTGCTGTGCTTACTGTCACACCCCTGCCCTCTGACTCTCCTTTGTCCAAACACTCCTGTTCTGGAAGTGCAGGACCTGTGGTCAGTGAACAGAAGCTGTGTCCACCGTGGATCTCAGCAAGCACCCTACTCCAGAGCCCCAGAGAGGGACCAGCCATGACCATCTTTATATAAAAACATTCTCCCCACCTGCACATCACACCCTGGGCTCAAGGGGAAAGCACAGCACCTGTGCTGTGCAGAGTCAGGGTTCTCATCTTCACTGACATAACTCTCTGAAAGTCAAACATTTAATCAAAAAGAACATGAAATCCTTCTGGTCATTCCTCCTCTTGCTGGCGTCTCTCAGCTGTGAGCATCTCCTGGGTCTGAGGAAGGTGGAATTATGGGGTGACATCTGTGAACTGCATGTCTTATTACTTTTCCTTCCCCAGGTGTCCTGTCCCAGGTGCAGGTGCGGGTGTTGGGCCCAGGACTATTGAAGACCCTCTACCTCACCTGCCCTATTTCTGGATTCTCCATCCAAAGAGTGCTGACTGCTGGGACTGGATCCCTCAGGCCCCAGGGAAAGGGCTGGAGTGACCGGGGTGCTTTGGTTCTAGGAATAGCACAGCATACAACCTGTCTCTCCAAAAATGACTCTCCACCTCCAGAGACACATCACAGATTCATTTTTCCCTGCAGCTCAGCTCCGTGATGACCTAGGACACAGCCCTGTATTACTGTCCCAGGAGGCACAGTGAGAAGTCAGGGTGAGTCCAGACAGGACCCTCCCTGCAGGGGCCGCTCCAACCACCAGGGGACGCTCAGGGCCATCAGGAAACAAGAGGACCAATTTCAGGGCAGGCGTAGAAGTCACGGAGGGGTTTTTTCTCAGAAGCTGGGGTTTCTCCACTGGATCATTTCCGCCCCTGCAAGCTCCATCCATCATGATTCCAGGGAACTTTCCTGTTTCTGAACTTGGGACATTATTTCATGGTGTCAGGCTTGTCTGTCTTTCCTCATCTATCTTAGGACAGACTGCACAGAAATTTTACTTCATGGATTATGAGACCTGGACGACAGCCCTGTCTGTGTCTGACCTGAGTCTCCAGAAGACGAGACAGGGCCAAGGCTGGATGTGATTGTTTTAATATTTACAACTTCCTACCTGTACTTAACTATTTCAGAGTTTTATTTTGTGATGATAATTTATCCCCAAATTAACTGATCTTTAACATATAAAACATAACAATTTTTAATTTGTTTTATACATAGAATAATTGGGGTTGTAATTCTTCACATTACATTAATACAACCAAAATGCATGCAATTTGTTTCCCAGACACAGTATGACAGAAGTTACTAGACCTTCACCAATATCCATATCCCTCCCCTCAGGAGAGCACAGCTAATCATCATTTCCTCTTCTCTCTTACATGTTGGTTGTGACCAATTTCTCTCTTCTAAACAAGGATGCTTGCAGGAATTTCCACAAGTCCATCCCAGTGACCTGCTCAGTAAATTACAGAAAAATAAAAAGTAATAAAGTGAAAAAAAAATGTCATAGGAAGTAAATCTTTTTTGACATAAAACAGGCTGCTGGTTATTTCAATAGCAAAAATGAGTTTATTCGGGACCAACCAAGAATTACAATTCAGGGACTGTAGTCATGATGAGCCACGTGTACGTCCCCAGTAAAATAGGAAAGAATAACTCTTTTATCAAGCTAAAAAGGGAGTTGAGTCAGCTATAGTGAACTGAGTCCATGTTTTGTTTCTTTTGTTTTGTTTTGTTTTTTGGCTGAGTTCTTGCCAGAAAAGAAGAGGTAAACTTTCTTCCCCTTCTTGGATTCTGAGATCACCGAAGGGCATGCCAAATTGCCCTTCTGTTCACACAATTTTATTCAATTGAGGTTTCTCTTTATTATTATTATTGCTGTTTCTGTTGTTGTTATTTTACATTTTCCACTTTTTTTTACATCTGTCTGTTAATTTTAATCAGAGGTAAAAGCTGAAATAGACAATAACCTTTTGAACCAATTAAATATAATTTTATGAATTTCTCTCCATGACTTCTAATTATCCCACCATGAGATTACAAATTTCATTGCAGAGAAAGGTTTATTGTTTGGGGCTTTTTAAATTTTTTAATTAGTATATTTTTATTGAAGTATAGTTGATTTACAATGTTGTATTAGTTTCAGGTATACAGCAAAGTGATTCAGTTATACATACATGTATGCATATATATTCTTTTTCAGAGTCTTGCCCCATATATGATATTACAAAATATGGAGAATAGTACCCTGTGCTATACCATAGGTCCTTGTTGATTATCTATTTTATATATTGTAGTATGAATATGTTAATCCCAAATTCCTAATTTATCCCTCTTTCACACCTTCCCCTTTGTTAGCCATAAATTTAATTTTCAAGTCTCTGAGTCTGTTTTGTAGATAAGTCCACTTTTTAGATTCTATGTATAAGTTATATCATATGGTATTTGTTTTTGTTTATCTGACTTACTTCACATAGTGAGATCATCTCTAAATCCAGTCACTTTGCTGCAAATCGCATTATTTCATTCTTTTTTATGGCTCAGTAGTATTCCATGTTCCATGGTATGTGTGCATGTGTGTGTGTATATATATATCACATCTTCTTTATTCACCCATCTGTTGATGGACATTTGGGTTGCTTCCATATCTTGACTATTGTAAATAATGCTGCAATGAACATCAGGGTTCATATATCTTTTTGAATGATGGTTTTCTCTGGATATATGCCCAGGAGGGGGATTGCTGGATCATATGGTAGTTCTATTTTTAGTTTTTTTTAAAGGAACCTCGGTACAGTTCTCCACAGCGGCTATACCAATTTACATTCCCACCAACAGTGTACGGGGGTTTCCTTTTCTCCACACCCTCTCTAGCATTTATTATTTGTAGACTTTTTGATGATGACCATTGTGACTGGTATGAAGTGATACCTCATTTGGTTTTGATCTGCATCTCTCTAATAAGTACCTATGTTGAGAATCATTTCATGTGCCTTCTGGTCATCTGAATATCTTCTTTGGAGTAATGTCTATTTAGATCTTCTACCCATTTTTTATTGTATTTTTTAAAAAATATTGAGCTTCATGGGCTGTTTGTATATTTTGGAGATTAATCCCTTATCAGTTGCATTATTTGCAAATCTTTAATCCCATTCTGTAGGCTGTCTTCTTTTTTTTAAAATTTCCTTTACTGTGCAAAAGCTTTTACTCTTAATTAGGTCTCATTTGTTTATTTTTGTTTTTATTTCCATTATTTTAGGAGACAGATCCAAAAATATATTGCTGTAATTTATGTCAAGAGTGTTCTGCCTATGTTTTCCTCTTAAGAGTTTTATAGTATCTGGTCTTACATTTAGATCTTTAATCCATTTTGAGTTTATTTTTGTGTATGGTATTAGGAAGTGTTCTAATTTCATTCTTCACTATGTAGCTGTCCAGTTTTCCCAGTACCACTTATTGAAAAGACTGTCTTTTCTCCGTTTTACACTCTCGCCTCCTTTGTCATTGATTAATTGACCATGTGTTGGTTGGGTTTATTTCTGGGCTTTCTATCCTGTTCAATTGATCTATATTTCTGTATTTCTGCCAGTTCCATACTGTTTTAATGACTAGGTTTGTAGTATAGTCTGGATTCAGTGAGCCTGCTTCCTCAGCTCCTTTTCTCTTTCTCAAAATTGCTTTGTCTATTTGAGGGTTTTTTCTGTTTTCATACAAATTTCAAAAAATTTTGTTCTAGTTCTCTGAAAAATGCCATTGGTAATTATTGGGATTGTGTTTAATCTGTAGATTACCTTGGGTAGTATAGTCATTTTCAAAATACTGATTCTTCCAATCAGAAAACATGGTATATCTTTCCATCTGTTTGTGTCATGTTTGATTTGTTTCATCAGCATCTTATAGTTTTCAGAGTACAAATATGTTGCCTCCTTAGGTACATTTATTTCTAGGTGTTTTATTCTCTTTGAATTGATAGTAAATGGGATTGTTTCCTTAATTTCCATTTCTGATCTTTCCTTGTTAGTGTATACAAATGCAAAAGATTTCTGTCTGTTACTTTTGTAACCTGCAAATTTACCCAGTTCATTTATGAGCTCTAGAAGTTTCCTGGTAGCATCTTTAGGATTTTCTGTGTATAGAATCGTGTCCTGTGAAAACAGTGACCGTTTTGCTTCTTCTTTTCCAAGTTGGATTACTTTTATTTCTTTTTCTTCTGTGATTGCTGTGGCTAGGACTTCGAAAACTATGTTGAATAAAGGTGGCAAGAGTGGGCATCCTTTTCTTGTTCCTGATCTTAGAAGAAATGTTTTCAGCTTTCCACAGTTGACTATGATGTTAGCTGTGGGTCTGTCATATGTGTCCTCTGTTATTTTGAAGTAGGTTCCTTCTATTCCCACATTCTAGAGAGTTTTTATCATAAATGGATGTTAAATTTTTTTTATAAGATTTATCCTCTCACTTTTGCTCATCTTAATCTTGCTCATTCTTTTTTTATTAAATTTATTTATTTATTTATATTTATTTTTGGCTGTGTTGGGTCTCCATTTCTGTGTGAGGGCTTTCTCTAGTTGCGGCAAGGGGGGGGGCCCTCTTCGTCGCGGTGCACAGGCCTCTCACTATCGTGGCCTCTCTTCTTGTTGAGCACAGGCTCCAGATGCACAGGCTCAGTAGTTGTGGCTCACGGGCCTAGTTGTTCCGTGGCATGTGGGATCTTCCCAGGCCAGGGCTCAAACCCATGTCCCCTGCATTGGCAGGCAGATTCTCAACCACTGCACCACCAGGGAAGCCTAATGTTAAATTTTATCAGGAGTTTTTCCTGCATCTATTAAGATGATCATATGGACTACATTCTTCAATTTTTGATGTGGTTTATCACAGTGATCAACTTGTTGATATTGACAAAATTTTTTCTCCCTGGGATAAATCCCACTTAATCATATTGTATGATCTCTTTAATGTATTGTTGGATTCCATTTGCTGCTATTCCATTGAGGATTTTTGCATCTATGTTCATCAGTGATATTGGCCTGTATTTTCTTTTTTGGTATCTTTGTCTGGTTCTGGTATTACAGTGATAGTGGCCTCAAATAATGAGTCTGGAAGTGTCTCTTACTCTCCAGTTTTTTAGAAGAGTTTGAAAAAGATGGGTGTTTTCTCTTCTCTATATGTTTCATAGAACTCACCTGTGAAGCCATCTGGTCCTGGACTTTTGTTTGTTGGAAGATTTGTAATCACAGTTTCAATTTCATTACTTGTGATAGGTCTGTTCAGATTTCCTATTTCTTCCTGGTTCAGTCTTGGAAGGTTACACCTTTCTAAGAATTTGTCCATTTCTTCCAGGTTGTCCATTTTATTGGCATGGAGTTGCTTGTAGTAGTCTCTTAGGATGCTTTGTATTTCTGTGGTGTCTGTTGTAACTTCTCCTTTTTCATTTCTAATTTTATTGATTTGAGTCCTCTCCCTCTTTTTCTTGATGAGTGTGGTTAAAGGTTTATCAATTTTGTTTATCTTCTCAAAGAACCAGCTTTTAGTTTCATTAAACTTTGTTATTGTTTCCTTTGCTTCAATTTCATTTATTTCTGCTCCGATCTTTATGGTTTCTTTCCTTCTGCTAACTTTGGGTTTTGTTTGTTCTTCTTTCTCTAGTTCCTTTAGGTGTAAAGTCACATTGTTTATTTGAGATTTTTCTTGTTTCTTGAGGTAGGCTTGTATTGCTATAAACTCCTCTCTTAGAGCTGCTTTTGATGCATCCCATAGGTTTTGGATCATTGTGTTTTCATTGTCATTTATCTCTAGGTATTTTTTTATTTTGTCTTTGATTTCTTCAGTGATCTCTTGGCTATATAGCAATGTATTGTTTAGCCTCCATGTGTTTGAGTTTTTTACGTTTTTTTCCTTGTAATTTATTTCTAATCTCATAGCGTCATGGTCGGAAAAGATGCTTGATATGATTTCAATTTTCTTAAATTTACCGAGACTTGATTTGTGACCCAGGATGTGATCTATCCCAGAGAATGTTCCGTGTGTACTTGAGAAGAAAGTGTAATCTGCTGTTTCCGGATGGAATGTCCTATAAACATCAATTAAGTCTCTTTGTTCCATTGTGTCATTTAAAGCTTGCATTTCCTTATTAATTTTCTGTCTGCATGATTGATCCATTGGTGTAAGTGAGGTGTTAAAATTCCCACTACTATTGTGTTACTGTTGATTTCCTCTTTTATAGCTTTTAGATTTTGCCTGTGTATTGTGGTGCACCTATGTTGGGTGCATATATATATTTATAATTGTTATATCATCTTCTTGGGTTGATCCCTTGATCATTATGTAGTGTCCTTCCTTGTCTCTTGTAACATTCTTTATTTTAAGGTCTATTTTCTCTGATATGAGTATTGATACTCCAGCTTTCATTTGATTTCCATTTGCATGGAATATCTTTTTCCATCCCCTTATTTTCAGTCTGTATGTGTCCCTAGGTCTGAAATGGGTCTCTTGTAGACAGCATATATATGGGTCTTGTTTTTGTATCCATTCAGCGAAACTGTGCCTTTTCTTTGGAGCATTCAAACCATTCACATTTAAGGTAATTATCAATATATATGTTCCTACTACCATTTTCTTAACTGTTTTGGGCTTGTTTTTGTAGGTCTTTTTCTTCTCTTGTGTTTGCCACTTAGAAAAATTCCTTTACCAATTGTTGTAGAGCTGGTTTTGTGGTGCTGAATTCTCTTAGCTTTTGCTTGTCTGTAAAGCTTTTGATTTCTCCATCGAATATGAATGAGATCCGTGCTGGGTAGAGTAATCTTGGTTGTAGGTTCTTCCCTTTCATCCCTTTAAATATATTGTGCCACTCCCTTCTGGCTTGTAGAGTTTCTGCTGAGAAATCAGCTGTTAACCTTATGGGAGTTCCCTTGTATGTTATTTGTCACTTTTCCCTTGTTGCTGTCTTTTTTTCTGGAATAAAAATTTTTATTAGTATACTTGCTATGCAATATTATATGAGTTACAGATATACAATACAGTGATTCACAATTTTTAAAGGTTATACTCCATTTATAGTTTTTATAAAATATTGGCTATATTCTGTTGTATAATATATACTTATAGCTTCTTTTTTTTGAATTATAGAATTTTATTTATTTTTTTATACAGCAGCTTCTTATTAGTTATCCATTTTATACATATTAGTGTATATATGTCAATCCCAATCTCCCAATTCATCACACCACCACCCCCTGCGCCACTTTCCCCCCTGTTGTCCATACGTTTGTTCCCTACATCTGTATCTCTATTTCTACCCTTCAAACATGTTCATCTGTACCATTTCTCTAGGTTCTACATATATGCATTAATATACGATATTTGTTTTTCTCTTTCTGACTTACTTCACTCTGTATGACAGTCTCTAGATCCATCCACGTCTCTACAAATGACCCAGTTTTGTTCCTTTTTATGGCTAATATTCCATTGTATATATGTACCAATCTTCTTTATCCATTCGTCTGTTGATGGGCATTTAGGTTGCTTCCATGACCTGGCTATTGTAAATAGTGCTGCAATGAACATTGGGGTGCATGTATCTTTTTGAATTATGGTTTTCCCTGGGTATATGACCAGTAGTGGGATTGCTGGGTCATATGGTAATTCTATTTTTAGTTTTTTAGGGGACCTTCAGACTATTCTGCATAGTGGGTGTATCAATTTACATTCCCACCAACAGTGCAAGAGGGTTCCCTTTTCTCCACACCCTCTCCAGCATTTGTTGTTCATAGATTTTCTGATGATGCCCATTCTAACTGATGTGAGGTGATACCTCATTGTAGTTTTGATTTGCATTTCTCTAATAATTAGTGATGTTGAGAGGCTTTTCATGTACTTCTTGGCCATCTGTATGTCTTCTTTGGAGAAATATCTATTTAGGTCTTCTGCCCACTTTTTGATTGGGTTGTTTGTTTTTCTTAATATTGAGCTGCAGGAGCTGTTTATATATTTTGGACATTAATCCTTTGTCCATTGATTCATTTGCAAGTATTTTCTCCCATTCTGAGGGTTGTCTTTTCGTCTTGTTTGTAGTTTGTTTTGCAAAAGCTTTTAACTTTCTTTAGATCCCATTTGTTTAATTTTGTTTTTATTTCTGTTGCTCTAGGAGGTGGATCAAAAAAGATCTTGCTATGATTTATGTCAAAAAGTGTTCTTCCTATGTTTTCCTCTAAGAGTTTTATAGTGTCCGGTCTTACATTTAGGTTTCTAATCCATTTTGAGTTTATTTTTGTATGTGGTGTTAGGGAGTTTTCTAATTTCATTTTTTTACATGTAGCTGTCTAGTTTTCCCAGTACCACTTATTGAAGAGACTGTCTTTTCTAGATTGTATATCCTTGCCTCCTTGTCATAGATTAGTTGACCATAGGTACATGGGTTTATCTCTGGGTTTCCTATCCTGTTCCATTTATCTATATTTCTGTTTTGTGCCAGTACCATATTGTCTTGATTACTGTGGCTTTGTAGTATAGTCTGAAGTCAGGGAGTCTGATTCCTTCAGCTCCATTTTTTCCCCTCAAGACTGCTTTAGCTATTTGGGGTCTTTTTTGTCTCCATGCAAATTTTTAGATTTTTTGTTCTCGTTCTGTAAAAAATGCCATTGGTAATGTAGATTACTTTGGGTATTATAGTCATTTTCACAATATTGATTATTCCAATCCAAGGATATGGTATATCTCTCTATCTGTTTGTATCATCTTTAATTTCTTTCATCAGTGTCTCATAGTTTTCTGCATACAGGTCTTTTTTCTCCCTAGGTAGGTTTATTCCTACGTATTTTATTCTTTTTGTTGCAGTGGTAAATGGGAGTGTTTCCTTAATTTCTCTTTCAGGTTGATCATCATTAGTGTATAGGAATGCAAGAGATTTCTGTGCATTAATTTTGTATCCTGCAACTTTACCAAATTCTTTGATTAGCTCTAGTAGTTTTCTGGTGGCATCTTTAGGATTCTCTATGTATAGAATCATGTCATCTGCAAAGAGTGACAGTTTTACTTCTTCTTTTCCAATTTCTATTCCTTTTATTTCTTTTTCTTCTCTGAATGCCGTGGCTAGGACTTCCAAAAGTATATTGAATAATAGTGGTGAGAGTGGGCATCCTTGTCTTGTTCCTGATCTTAGAGGAAATTCTTTCCGTTTTTCACCATTGAGAATGATGTTTACTGTGGGTTTGTGGTATATGGACTTTATTATGTTGAGGTAGATTTCCTCTATGCCCACTTTCTGGAGAGTTTTTATCATAAATGGGTGTTGAATTTTGTCAAAAGCTTTTTCTGCACCTATTGAGATGATCATATGGTTTTCCTTCTTCAGTTTGTTAATATGGTGTATCACATTGATTGATTTGCGTACATTGAAGAATACTTGCATCCCTGGGATAAATCCCACTTGATCATGGTGTATGATCCTTTTAATGTGTTTTTGGATTCTGTTTGCAAGTATTTTGTTGAGGATTTTTGCATCTTTATTCATCAGTGATATTGGTCTGTAGTTTGTTTTTTCTTTTGATAGTATCTTTGTCTGGTTTTGGTATCAGGGTGATGGTGGCCTCATAGAATGAGTTTGGGAGTGTTCCTTCCTCTGCAATTTTTGGGAAGAGTTTTGAGAAGGATAGGTGTTAGCTCTTCTCTAAATGTTTCATAGAATTCACCTGTGAAGCCATCTGGTCCTGGACTTCTTTTTGTTGGAAGATTTGTGATCACAGTTTCAATTTCATTACCTGTGATTGGTCTGTTCAGATTTTCTATTCTTCCTGGTTCAGTCTTGGAATGTTATACCTTTCTAAGAATTTGTCCATTTCTTCAAGGTTGTCCATTTTATTGGCATAGAGTTGCTTGTACTAGTCTCTTAGGATGCTTTGTATTTCCGCAGTGTCTGTTGTAACTTCTCCTTTTTCATTTCTAATTTTATTGATTTGAGTCTTCTCCCTCTTTTTCTTGATGAGTATGGCTAATGGTTTATCAATTTTGTTTATCTTCTCAAAGAACCACCTTTTAGTTGTATTGTTCTTTGCTATTGTTTTCTTTGTTTTTATTGTTATAAACTTCCCTCTTACAATTGCTTTTGCTGAATCCCATAAGTTTTGGATCGTCGTGTTTTCATTGTAATTTGTCTCTAGGTATTTTTTGATTTACTCAGTGATCTCTTGGTTATTTAGTAGTGTATCGTTTAGCCTCCATGTGTTTGTGTTTTTACGGTTTTTTCCCTGTAATTGATTTCTACTCTCATAGCTTTGTGGTAAGAAAAGATGCTTGATATGATTTCAATTTTCTTAAATTTACTGAGGCTTGATTTGTGACCCAACATATGATCTATCCTGGAGAATGTTCTATGTGCACTTGAGAAGAAAGTGTAATCTGCTGTTTTCGGATGGAATGTCCTATAAATATCAATTAAATCTATCTGGTCCATTGTGTCATTTAAAGCTCGTGTTTCCTTATTAATTTTCTGTTTGGATGATCTGTCATTGGTGTAAGTGAGGTGTTAAAATCCCCACTATTATTGTGTTACTGTCGATTTCCTCTTTTATAGCTGTTAACAGTTGCCTTATGTATTGAGGTGCTATTATGTTGGGTGCATATATATTTATAATTGTTATATCATCTTCTTGGATTGATCCATTGATCATTATATAGTGTCCTTCCTTGTCTCTTGTAACATTCTTAATTTTAAAGTCTATTTAATCTGATATGAGTATTGCTACTCCAGTTTTCTTTTCATTTCCATTTGCATAGAATATCTTTTTCCATCCCCTTATTTTCAGTCTGTATGTGTCCCTAGGTCTGAAGTTGGTCTCTTACAGAAAGCATATATATAGGTCTTGTTTTTGTATCCATTCAGAGAGCCTGTGTCTTTTGGTTGGACCATTTAATCCATTCACGTTTAAGGTAATTATCCATATGTATGTTCCTATTACCATTTTCTTAATTGTTTTAGGTTTGTTTTTGTAGGTCCTTTTTTTCTCTTGTGCTTCCCACTTAGAGAAGTTCCTTTAACATTTGTTGTAGAGCTGGTTTGGTGGTGCTGAATTCTCAGCTTTTCCTTCTCTGTAAAGCTTTTGATTTCTCTGTCGAATCTGAATGAGATCCTTCCTGGGTAGAGTAATCTTAGTTGTAGGTTCTTCCCTTTCATCACTTTAAATATATCATGCCACTCCCATCTGACTTGTAGAGTTTCTGTTGAGAAATCAGCTGTTAATCTTATGGGACTTCCCTTGTATGTTATGTTATTTGTCGTTTTTCCCTTGTTGCTTTCAATAATTTTTTTCTCTTTAATTTTTGTCAATTTGATACTATGTGTCTCGGCGTGTTTCTCCTTGGGTTTATCCTTCCTGGGACTCTCTGTGCTTCCTAGACTTGGGTGGCTATTTCCTTTCCCATGTTAGGGAAGTTTTCGACTATAATCTCTTCAAATATTTTCTTGGGTCCTTTGTCTCTCTCTTCTCCTTCTGGGACCCCTATAATGCGAATGTTGGTGTGTTTAGTGTTGTCCCAGAGGTCTCTTAGGCTGTCTTCTTTTTTTTTTCCATTATTTTTTCTTTATTCTGTTCCGCGGCAGTGAATTCCACCATTTTCTCTTCCAAAGACAAAATGTCTTCTTTGTCTTCAGTTATCTGTTCTTCTGCCTCAGTTATTCTGCTATTGATTCCTTCTTGTGTATTTTTCATTTCAGTTATTGTATTGTTCATCTCTCTTTGTTTGCTCTTTAGTTCTTCTAGGTGTTTGTTCTTTGATTTTTCTATGTCTTTGTTAAACATTTCTTGCATCTTCTCGATCTTTGCTTCCATTCTTTTTCCGAGGCCCTGAATCATCTTCACTATCATTATTCTGAATTTTTTTTTCTGAAGGTTGCCTCTCTCCACTTCATCTAGGGTTTTATCTTGTTCCTTCATCTGGTACATGGTCCTCTGCCTTTTCATTTTGTCTATCTTTCTGTGAATGTGGTTCTTGTTCCACAGCCTGCACAATCATGGTTCTTCTTGTTTCTCTCAACTCAACTTTTGGTCTGTGCATGAGTCATGGATCTTGGCGAATCACAGTAGATTATTGTGAGCGTCACTGTGTGGTGGTGACTCCAGTGAAGCTACTCTATCAGCTGTGATTTTATTGCTGAGAAAATTAATCTAACACTGGTATCTTGTTTGTGGCTATTGACCTGGAAAATGCTATTTTTTCTCAATATCTGTTAATGGAGCCATAAATATTAGAATAGAGTAATGATGATCCAGATATTGTACTGATGCAAGGAAAAAATGTGGTTTTTGAGGTGTGCAATGGAATGAAACTTCCTGTGGACCCACCTGATGCTTTCACCACAGGACATCCTCTCAAATCACAGAATCACAGGATGAATGGTGCACAAGGGTGGTCTGAAACTCAAGTTAGGAAACAACAAAACAATATAATAAGCACCTGGGGTTGGTGAGAACCACATCACAAGAGAGATGACAGGGAAAGAAAGAAGGAAGGACGAGGGAAGCCTGACTCAGTCCCTCGCCAGTTGAAAGAACAGGCTTGCCCACATTCAAATTTACTTCAAGCTTGAGGGTAAAATCCACCCTTTGTCTGTGGGAGCTCACAGCTCTATCCTCTGAAAGACTGAGGTCTTGGGGGGAAGGCAGAGCTGTGGTCTAGAAGAAGATGAGGCTGTGGGATCTTCTCCTCTGCCTGGTGACAGGTCCCCAAGGTGAGGGTCTCAGGTGTCAGACACAGGTCTATGGTGTTGGTTGTGACTGCAGGTGACTGACAGTGACTGATTCTCTTTGTTCACAGGTGTCCTGTCCCAGGTGCAGCTGCAGGAATTAGGACCCAGACTGGTGAAGCCCTCCCAGACCCTCTCCCTCACTTGTGCTGTCTCTGGATTCTGCATCACAACCAATGCATATGATTGGACCTGGATCCGCCAGCTCCTAAGGAAGGAGCTAGAGTGGATGGGATGCATACATTTTGCTGCTGGCACAGCATATAACCCATCACTCATGAGTACAGTCTCCATCTCCAGGGACATATCCAGGAATAAGTTCTCCCTGCAGCTGAGCTCTGTGACCACCGAGGACACAGCCCTGTATAACTGTGCAAAAGATACACAATGAGGGTAAGTCAGTGTGAGCCCACACACAAACCTCCCTGCAGGGAGATAGAAGAGGGGATGTAGGGAGCGCTCAGGAACCACAATTGTGTGTTTTAGCTCCAGGAACATGTGCAGATATAAGTTAAGGGCTGGTTTCCTGTCAGGGTCTGCAACTTCCTATCCATGTAGCAGTTTTCCCTGTGGAACCTCTCTGGGCTCATGATTCTCTGCATAAATATTCAGTATCTCATAGAAGATTTGTTGGAATACGAGAAAACTACTCTCACATGCACAAAAGGCAGAGTCAGTTACAGTCGCTGACTCCTGTCCCTAAATGTCAATCAATTATCAAATCTATGTTGAGTCAGCTGCATCTATAGAAGAGTCTCTGTGGAACTCAAAAATGCAGATCAGCAAACCCCAGTCCATCACCCCAGCTAGCCAGCAGGGAACGGCATAAAGTGCAGGCTTGGGTCAGGCAAAAGAGGTGTTATAAATCCGAAGCCATATAGGAAACATTGCTGGTGGCCATGCTCTTTGTCTTGACACCACACTCACAGCTTTAATAGTAGGTGACACCAAGAAAGGACACAACGATCCCAACTGAAGCTAGGTATGGATGTCTCCTTTGATGATGGGACACACGCACACCCCAAAAGAATATGAGTGTTATCACCTCCACTATTAAGGTGTCTGTTGAGAGAATGTCAGGCCTTTCAGCAAGTCAGAAATGGCCTTATATAGAGAGGAGTGGGGACTGGTTCAGGGTTTTTACTGTGGTTCAGGGGTGGGGAAAAGCAAGGGCCCCTCTCTCTGAAGGGGCTCCTGTGGTTCCAATCTTCCACCAATATCAAAGGAGACAGAAGCTATGCTTTCCTACCAGATGTCCCATGTGTGAGCAGAATCAGTAGAGTGAGAAATGAGCCTTAAGGTTCAGCCATCAAACATCAACTATAGAGTATGACTACCTATTTCACTTCAAAACTAGAAAATGAGTAAAAAAAAAAAAAAGATAAATGGGGGAGGGATCAAGATCTCTCACCGTCTCCCCACAGATACATCAAAGATACACCTACATGTGGATCGAATTTCACAGAACATCTACTGAACGTTGGCAGAAGACCTCAGACCTCCAAAAGGGCAAGAAAATTTCCATGTAACTGGGTAGGGCAAAAGGAAAAACAGAGAGAGAGAAATTAATCAGGACAGGTTCTGCACTGCTGGGAGGGAACACTGAAAGAGGAAAGGTTTTCACACACTGGGAAGTCCTCCCACTGACAGGGACAGAGGGGGAGCTTTGGAGCCTTGGAGATGAGTGCAGCAAGAGGTGTGCAGAGGGCAAAGCAGATAGACACGTGCACAGACAATAGGTGCTGACTGGCATGCCCCAGCCTGAGACACTCTTCCGCTGGGGTGGGGGCTGGTTGCTGAGGCTTGGGCTTTGGAGGTTAGACCCTGTGGAGAGGACTGGGAGTGGCTGTGCGAAGACAGTTTGAAGGGTCTAGGGTGTGGTGCACCACAACCAAGGGAGTCCAGGAAAAAACCTGGGCCCGCCAGAGAGGCAGGGTGCCGTTGTTGGGAGGTGTGGGAGGAGAGGGGCTGGTCCACCAAAGTAACATCTTTCTCCGTGGCCTCTCAGCCATCAGGGCACTGCCTACATGAGCTACGGGAGCTGGCACTAGCCCGCCGGCATCTCGGACTACAGAAGCAGTGCAGACCACTGCTACAAGTGTGTTTCCTGTGTGCAGGTGCAGCTCACTGCTCCCACCTTCCAGCGAGCATTTGCGGCCCAACAACACCAAGGGTCCCACAGCCCGGTGCCAACTGCTGCCCCCGCCTCCCTGGGAGTGCATGTGACCCACCACCACTGCCAAGGTTCCTGTGACCCAGTGCCACCATTACCCCCCCACACCCTGTGGGTGAGCTCAATGCCCCACCACTGCTGAGGATCCTGCAACCCAGCACCAGCCACTGTCCCACCTCCCCAGGGGTGTGCACGGTACCCGCCGCCAGTGCTGAGGGTCCATGACTCAGTGACAACCACTGCCCTCGCCCCCCAGGGTTGTGTGCAATCTGCCACCTCTGCCAAGAGACCCTCAACCGTGAGCCAAGTGCTACCCCCACCTTCCTGGCAAAGTGCACACAGGCCAGCACATGCTGAGGAAAGAGACCATAAGCATCCAAACCAAGAACAGCCCTCACGCCAAAAAAAATTAAACCCACACAAGCTACGTAGGGACGCTTCAGCATATAAATAGCCCTCCAAGACTACAGTAGATATTTGTTTCTCCTAAACTCACAGAGTAAGAGAAACATAAATCTAATGAAGAAACAGAAGAACCACTCTCAGTTAAAAGACCAAGAGAATTCCCCTGAAGGAACAAACAATGAAACAGACCTCTTCAGTCTAACAGACATCAAGTTCAAAAAGTCAGTAATGAAAATACTGAAGGCATTAAGAAAGGCTACTGACAGAAATGCAGATTACTGTAAAAAGGAACTAGAAACTACAAGGGGAAGCCAAGAAAAATTAGAAAATTCATTTGCCGAGATGAAAGCTGAGCTCAAAGCAATAAATAGCAGAATGAATAATGCAGAAGAAAGAATAAGTGACCTGGAAGATAGAATAATGGAAATTACCCAATCAAATCAGCAGACAAAAAGCCAAATGCAAAAAACAAAATGAAAGTAATATGGGATAATATAAGATGGGTCAATCTACACATAATAGGGATTCTAGAAGGAGAAGAAAGAGAAAAAGGGGTTGAACATGTATTTGAAGAATTTATGGCTGAAAATTTCCTAAACCTAAAGAACGACACAGATATCCAGATACAGGAAGCACAGAGGTTCCCAAACAAGATGAACCCAAATGGACCTACACCAAGACATATTATAATAAAAAATGGCAAAAGTTAAAGAGAAGATTCTAAACGCAGCAAGAGAAAAACAAAAAGTTAATTACAAGAGAACCCCCATAAGGCTATCGGCTGATTTCCTACAGAAACTCTTCAGGACACAAGGGAGTGGCAAAATATATTCAAAGTCTTTAAAGAGAAAAATCTGCAACCTAGAATAATCTACACAGAAAGGTTATCATTTAGAATAGGAGAAGATATAAAAAATTTCTCAGACAAGAAAAAAACAAAAACCAAATCCAAAAACGAGGGGATATATGTATACATATAGCTGATTCACTTTGCTGAACAGTATAAACTAACACAATATTGTAAAGCAAATATACTCCAATAAAAATTTTTTTTAAAAAGGGACACCAGGGTCACACGGCCTGCATGGCCCAGAGTGACCACTAAGGGACACCGTCACCCCGACAATCCAGTAACTGAGCATCTCCTGAGTGCTTGTCTTAGCAACTTCACTGGAGAACATTCTTTAAACTCCCACCACCCATCCAGGTTCAAGGGATCTATCACACTGCAAGTCAAGCTGAGAGGGGTGAATACCCTCCACACTTTCATGTCTTGCAAGTTCCATTCTCTCTTTCCCTTGTTTTCATGTTAGTTCTGCACAAATGACTGTACACATTGCTCTTACTGGGATAAGGAACGTTCTCAGACATTAGCTCCAATGAATCCTCTTTATGTCTCATTCTGCACAACCTCTCTGTAGGTTTAGTCCTCGCTGGTCACTTCCATCTTCTTGAAATCACCCCTCAGGTGGTTTCTCCTGTCCTCTCTACTTAGCACGTCCTTTGATGTATCTTCCACATCTGCCTGACAATTAAATCTACAGTTTCTCAGGGATAAGTCTGCTTATCTAGGCTAAAATACACTACAGCAATTCACATTGTAAAGTCCAATCAAATGAATTAATCTTTGAGGTGAAACAGTACTTCATGCTTGGAAATGCTGGTCTCCTGGCCAGAGGGCAAAAGAAATCAGATTTCAGTGACATTAAGGATTCTAACACAGCTCTACCAGTTTTAGTGCCCTCTATGTTCATATCAGGCTTTTCCATCCTGTGGACAATAGAGGATGACCATTTTCTGATGAGTTTTTAGATAAAATATCAAAAAAAGGATCCATTCAAGAAAGTACTGATAAATTTGACTTTGTTTAAAAATTAAAAACATTTGTCCCACAAAAGATACCATTAAGGAAATGAAAAGACAAATGTAGATTGGGAAAATGTATTTCAAAATCATATATATGACAAAAGATGGTGTTCATAATGTGTTAAGAACTTTATATACTATGTGGGGAAGCCCTGGACCCTCTGACCACGGGGCCCAGCCCCAGGGACACGGGAGAGGGAGGCTGGGAGTGAGGGGTTTCCTGTCAGGGTTAAAGTTTACATTACTATGACCAAATGTATGCTATGAACCCTTTTCAATTTCCCACCCTGAACTCGAACTTCACAGATAATAGTAGACAAAGACAGTAGATTAGTTAATCCTCTGCCATAATCATTTCAACCCTGGAAGAGGCTGGATTACACAGATGCACAGTCACTCTTTTTATTTTCAATGTTTTCTTTGTATAAGAGTGTGATTATTTCTGATGTGATTAGATTGGATCCTCTGCAATATGACATGAGCTGGCATAAGAGAGAACTTTGCCCAGGGTACCATAAATACAATAATAAAACTTCCAGCATCAGTAACCTATACCATGCCTCTGTTTGGAATGTAGTTACTCAAATTACAGTAAAATTGTAAATGGTTAAATTAAAAATATATATACTGGAAAGATCTGTTCTTTATATTATGAGCATTTTTAAACCAATATAGACATCAAATAATTATTTGCATATGAAATTATGATTATAAAATTTTGACAGTTGTAGATATATAAATGTGCTGTGTTTCAGAAAATATCTGAACAAATGCTAAACCCTTTAATATCAATTTGAAAAACACATGAGATTTGAAATAGTCCACCATTTATTCTTATGCTTAGGAAGGAGATGCCTTGTTTTAAACTGATTTCAATGTATCTCTTAAACCAAGAGCTCCCCTAACCCAGATTCAAATACCGAGTGAGTTTGAAGGGAACTCACAGGGGCCCAGAAAGATCACAGGGAACGTAACCTCACTCCATGCCCACTTATAAGAACAGGGCTTCCCCACATGCAAATTTTCCTGCAAGCTCTAGGGTAAAATCCACCCTTGGGTAGTGGGGGCTCAAAGCTCGCTCCTCAGGCAGGGCTGAGGTCTCTGGGGAAGGCAGAGCTGTGGTCTAAAAGAAGACGCAGCTGTGGGGTCTTTTCCTCTGCCTGGTGACAGGTCCCCAAGGTGTGTGTCTCAGGTTCAGGGCAAGGGTCTATGGGGATGATTGTGGCTGCAGGTGACTAAGAGGGACTGATTCTCCTTGTCCCCAGGTGTCCTGTCTGACCTGACACTGCAGGAGTCTGGCCCAGGACTGGTGAAGCCCTCACAGACCCTGACCCTCACCTGTGCTGTCTCCGGGGGCTCTGTAACCAGCAGTTACTAGTGGAAGTGGATCTGCCCGCGCCCTGGGAAAGGGTTGGAGTGGATGGAGTACTGGACAGGAAGTACAAGCTACAACCCTGCTTTCCAAGGCCGAATCTCCATCACTGCTGACACGTCCAAGAACCAGTTCTCCCTGCAGCTGAGTTCTGTGACCACCGAGGACACAGCCGTGTATTACTGTGCAAGAGACAGTGAGAGGAAGTCAGTGTGAGCCCAGACACAAACCTCTCTGCAGGGAGACAGGAGGAGCTGGGCGGCAGGGGGAGCTCAGAGACTAGGCCCAGGAGCCGGTGCAGAGGGTGGCAGGGAAGGGGCTTTCGGTTGGGATCAAGAATTACATCTCCAGAACATTCAGCTGCCCCAAGGGACATTTCATGTTTTTTCTGTCTCTATCTTCTCAGCACAGCCAACAAACAAGAAAGTTACATTGTCTATTTGCAGATGGGATATCATCAGTCACTAGGGATCTGTCCATCAAGTTCCTATATCTTATTTATTTTTCTTGACAAAGAGAACATCCAGAAGACTCTCAGCTTCCCTGTGATTCGAAAACATTTCCACAAAGGGAGGTACCAGCACATTTCATCAACCCTGTGTCCAAACCCAACTTCGACCCCCTCACGCACAGGTGGCCCACATATAGGCCCTCCTGTCAGACAGGCACATATGACCTCAGGGGGTTATGATCAGTGCATCCCCCCAGGACCTCTGTCCACAGGGTCTCTCTCCCCCCAGGATATGTTAACCTCCTGCTTCTGATTTACTGGGGTGGATGTTGAACCCACCCCAACATAACCCTCTGCCTTCTACCTTTTAAATTCTCCCTCTACCTGTCCTAGACCCTGAGCACCATGGGGTTAGGGTTAGGGTTAGGGTTAGGGTAGGGTTAGGGTTACGGTTTAAAAAAAGCACACAAGATCTCAGAAAACCAAGTAGTGGTTCCCTCTGTGAGGGGAATTTATGAGGTAAATCTCCATTTGAAAGGGTGTCTCCCTCCCTGACCAGGAATAGGGTGACTGAAGCTCAAGAAACTTTTACCTATGGAGAAGGCCTGGACTTAAATCTATATAACAAACATACCCTTGTTTACTATGCACTGCCTGATAACCTCCTTTAACTGGCTTCCCCCCTCTCCCAACACCTTTCTTTTTTTAACTGAAGATGGTATAGAAGGGGGATTAGGTCACTTCCTGAGTTAGTTTTCCTGGTGTTGACCTGAAACAGCCAGCCAGATATTTCTCCAGCAAATACGGGTTTATCCTCAGGATCGGGAGGAAATCACAGCTTGGAGGGCTGCAACCACAGCAAGGCACACGCGCATCCCCGTGAGTCAAGGGCAGGAAAGCACCTCTGTAGAAAGGAAGAGGACACTGGGAAGCCTATAGCAAACAGAGTACACAACTTTTTACTGGCTGAGTCCTTGAGTCCTGGCTCAGTCCTTTCCTGAGGCCAGGAAATGAGAGTCTTTCTTCTTACTGTGGGGCTCTGCAATTGTGGTAACGCATGAGAGCTCTCGGTTCTGGTCTCCCAGTCCTATTTAATTGAGGTTTCTGCTTATTAATTTTTACAACACTAACCCCTAACTCTTAGCCCTTAGCCCAATCCCTAAACCCAAACCTAACTCCTAACCCTTAACTCTAGGCCCTAACCCCTAAGCTTATCCCTTCCCCACCATCCTAAACCCTCTCCCTAACTGCACCCTTCACGCCACGCTCCATCCCTTTCCCGGACCAACTGGGCCAATGACATTTCTGAATCCTTCAGCATCTCCACCCTGCCTCTCCCCGGCACCCTACAGCCCCACCTCCAGGGCTCAGTAGGCGACTGGGGTCATCCGCCCCTAGGTGAGCGGATATGTGCCCACAGACCTAGAGCGCTCAACAGTGTCCGCAGGACGTGCCCAGGCCGTCAGGAAGTCAGAGAGCCCGCGCTCCGCTGCACGTAGCTCACCTAAACGCCCTCCTAGACCTCCACGAGACCCCCGAGGACTCAAGCGGCTTCGCGCCCCTGCCCCAGCAACCAATCGGAAGTCAGGGACAACGAAGCGGGCCCACGCCGGGCCTCCCCATGGCCCCGCCCCCTCCCCACTGCCGTCCAATCCCTTCTGGACCGCCGTCCACTGCGCTTCCACGCCGACTTCCGCTTTCGGCAGCGGGGCGGCAGTCTAAGGGGCCTACTGCCTGCGCCCATGGCAGCCGCGAGCGTCGGGCTGGCTGAGCTGGGTTTCGTGGAGGCGGCGCCGGCGTGGCGGCTGCGCAGCGAGCAGTTCCCCAGCAAGGTGGGCGGCCGGCCGGCGTGGCTGGGCGCAGCCGGGCTGCCGGGGCCCGCAGGGCTGGCCTGCGCGCAGTGCGGCCGCCCACTGGCCTTCCTGCTGCAGCTGTACGCGCCGCTCCCGGGCCGCGCCGACGCCTTCCACCGCGGTCTCTTCCTTTTCTGTTGCCGAACGCCACCGTGCTGCGCCGGCCTACGCGGTGAGCGGCCCGGGGCCCGGCTAGCGCGTGCGCGGTGAGCGGCCCGGGGCCCCGGTCGCGCGTGCGCGGTGAGCGGCCCGGGGCCCCGGTCGCGCGTGCGCGGTGAGCGGCCCGGGGCCCCGGTCGCGCGTGCGCGGTGAGCGGCCTGCGGCCCCGGTCGCGCGTGCGCGGTGAGCGGCCCGGGGACCCGGTCGCGCGTGCGCGGTGCGCGGCCTTGCTCGCGGTCAGGGCCGAGAAACCGTGCAGCCTCCTCTGTGCCCCTGCAGCGGGCCTCTCCCCTGTACACCGCGAGCGTTTCCTGGGGTGGGGGGGCGTTCCAAGGGCTCGCGCCTTCTTCGCCCCTAGATTTCTGTTAATCAGTCGGTAGTAGGTGTGGTACATTACGTTCAGATAATAGAATCTGTAATTTTTTGGAAACCTGGGTTCCAACACGTTTCTCATATGTATGTAGTCTGACTTAATGTTACTTTTGTTACTAATTTGAACAAGCTCAAAGAGCCTGCTTAGTTGTATAGACTTTAAAAAGTTTCTCGTTTTCACTTTTTTTTTTCTTCCTTTCCAGAAAATAAGCTCTTTGAAAGCAAAAACTTTATTCTGTTTTTCTTTTTAAAAAATGACTGTCTTTTCAGTCCTGTGTGAAGGCCCAAATATTTGAATTGCTGTGTTGTTTTATGTAAAACATGTATAACGTTTCTCCTTCTGTCTCCTTAGTTTTTAGGAATCAGTTGCCCAGGAGAAACGACTTCTACGCCTATGAGCCACCTTGTGAGGATCCCCCGCCAGAGACAGGGGAATCCGTGTGCCTCCAGCTCAAGTCTGGGGCTCATCTCTGCAGAGTTTGTGGCTGTTTAGGCCCCAAAACATGCTCCAGATGCCACAGGGCACATTACTGCAGTAAGGAGCATCAGACTCTCGACTGGAGAGTGGGACATAAGCAGGCTTGTACACAAGCAGGTCAGTCAATTCTGTGTTTATTTTTAAATCTCAGCTCAGTTTCATAGTGTCTATCAGGCCAAATCTTTCATTTTGAGGATAAACGTTAACATTAGAAAAGGTGTAATACTTTTCAAAGTTTTGGTTAACTAGTGACATAAACACCTTTATGAAGAAGGAACTGTGAGGTCTTGCCCGCTCATGTCCCAGCCTAGCTTTAGTGTAGTCATTTAATTTATGACCCGTAATCTAAAATGCTGGCGCTACATATGTTAATTACTAGGGGAAACTGTTATGACATGGAATACACTTCAGATGTAGGAAATTATTTGACCTTCCAAATTAAATGATAACAAATGATGCTAGTTACCTTACTTTGTTTCAGGTGATTTGGACAGTACAGTTCCAGACCACAGCTTCCTTTTTCCAGAATTTGAAATTGTAATAGAAACAGAAGATGAGATTATGCCTGAAGTTGTGGAAAAAGATGATGAATCAGAGATTATAGGTAGCATGGGTAAGGAATCAGTTTCAAAACTTATTCATTAAATATACACTACTATGTATAAAATAGATAACTAATGAGAACCTATTGTATAGCATAGGGAACTCAGTGCTCTGTGGTGAACTAAATAGGAAGGAAATCTAAAAAAGGGGATATATGTATAAGAAAAAAAGGAAAAAGGTGGGGGGAAGAATACTGAATCTAGTTGAAGCAGAGAGAAAGTAGAGGGTCCAGTGTCCCAACATTCCAGCCTCAAGGGACATGTTCTCACTCATTTCAGGGGACACTGAGGACCTGCCATGGAAACCTAGGGATTAGAGAACCAATTTGGAGACACCTGTCTTAGATCATTGCTAAGACAACGTTTTTCTTTTTAACTAACATATGAGAAGATTCAGTGCCAGATGTTTAAAAGCACCTAGGAAGAGGGGTGCTATGTTTGTTGGTGGGTAGCAGTGTTAGAGAGTGTGCTTTGGGGAAGAATTCACTGATGAAGGAATCTGATAGAAAATTTCCAACAACAGGTGAGAGAGAACTCCCTGTATTGAGTGTCCACTGAAATGAAACCACGCTGTATCTAATCTGGAAAGTGCATGCCATTGATCCATGCTGTCTACTCCCTCAGACGTGGGGCCAATAAAGTAATAAGCAATAAAAGTGTAAAAAAAAGAAGAAAAAACCTTTCATTAAGTGATTAAATATAATGCTTGAAAGGGAGGGCTCAATATGCCAAGAAGAGAAGCACTGATAGGAAAAGGCAACTCACTTGGGAGGCTGCAACCTATACTTTCCAAATATTGCCTCATTTGAAGATATCCTTTCTGTACTTCCCTCCTTGGCATATATAAGGTATGTTCTGGTTCCTGTAAAGATGTCAGAGGAAGTATCCAGGTGGTCAGTTGGGTGGGGCTGCACAGGATGCTGGAAACTTGGAAAGTTTATCTGGCTCCAGGATTTGTTTCTCTGATTGAGATGGTGGACATGAGAGTGCCTCGCAGTGTTTGGTGGGCAGCAGGGGCCCTTTTATCTGGCAAGTTTCAGATACTTGATTTTGTCACTTACCACAAGGGTATCACACTCTGGAGCAGCGCCTGTGCTGTGGCTGAGCAGTAGCCGAAATTTATCCCACACTTACTCTGCACCACGGGCCTTTTGTGCATGATCTGACTGAAATCTTGACATCAGAACAGTATGTTAGAAACTCTGCCCCATTTTGCAGTGAGGAATTTGAGGTTCTGGGTATAACTTGTTTGGTTGTATAACTGACTAAAGTTGTTAAGTTCTAGAACTGAAGTTTGAACTCACATCTTATTGACTCCAAAACTTGAGCTCTTAACCACCACAAAATGTAGATTTCAGAATCTAAATTAAATTTTAGATTAGAATGTCAGCTTACTGGCTTACAGTTCCCATTCAGGGTATCAGAAATGTCTTCTGAGTTACAAAGACTCAATCCTGTTGGGGATGGCGGTGTTTCAGGTAGCTGAGATTCCAGAGGTGAGTGTGAAGGAGTGAGCTGGTAGGGTTAGGGCATGTGATAACTGTATGAGTGTAAGGGAAAGGAGAGATGAAACATGAAGAGATTGGAAATAAGAGTCCAGGTGGGTGAAGGACACTAGTGATAAGCGGGGCTCATGGTTTTGGGGTGCGCTTTCGTGTGCTGGGCACAGCAGTCCTCAGAGTGGGACTTGGGGTCTGTTCTTTTAATTTGCAGTTTTAAAGAGAAGCTCTTACTAGGAGCCGGCATAGTAATAATGCTTCATGGAGTACCTGCAAAGTCAGATGGTCTTAAAGCACAAACATTAATGAATTAAAATAGGAAAGCCTGTGGAAACATCTGGCCTTCACTGTCCGATTAAACACTAAGTTGGTTGTTTAAAACTGGCCTCCCTCAGCATGTGTTTATTGTCAAGACATGGAGATTATTCCTGTTGCATAATAGTTATGTTGATAATTTTTTAGGTGAAGCACCTGAGGAAGAATTGGATTCCATGGCAAAACATGAATCTAGGGAAGATAGAATTTTCCAGAAGTTTAAAACCAAAATATCCCTTGAACCAGAACAGGTAAAATAGAATTCATATACAGCTCCTTCTATTCTTTTCAGGTGGTGTTTTAGGGGTATAAACCCTGAGTAGGGAATTCCCTGGCAGTCCAGTGGTTAGGACTCTGCACTTCCATTGCTGGGGGCCCAGGTTTGATCCCTGGTTGGGGAACTAAGAAACCAACCTGCCACATTAGCACGAAGACCACTGTGGTTTTGTGAAAATAATAATGGGTTTTGCTGTTATGAAGAATTCTGGCTTCTTGAATTACTTATCGACCTTCTGATGTAACTATCTACAGCGTGGGGGGAAAAAAAAAAGAGTGGTTTTGAGGATTAAGGTACATTGTAGACTCACAGTAAGTATTCAGCAAATGTTTCCCTTTGCCGCTTTTCTTCCATTAACTTTATTCCCCTTAACTTCCCTCACCATAAACATAAATCACTAAAGAAGACAGCTAAATTCCCATAAGCCAGTCGCTAGAGCAAATAAATATCCAGGGGCTTATAGGAAGAGTAGGTCTAGGTCCTAAATACTGAGAAGGTAGTTTTTAGCAACGCATATGCTTTTAACAAGAAATATTGAGGAAAGTCACTCATTTGTTATATGAGATGTTATTATAACAAAATTTACTTCTGTTTTATTTATCTAAACACTGTGGCTCACTTGGTATTTATTCCTTTAAAAATTGTAAACTAAGGTTCCTTGTATCTGTGTGAAGGTAAGCACAAACCCTGGGCTGCATTTTAGATTCACAACCTGGTAATGGGGAAGTAGGATTATTGTTAGTCTCTTCACAAAATAGTCATAGGATTCAGATTCTAACCATATGGACATCTAAGAAAAATAATTTGGATATCCTGAATCAGATAAGCTGAAACAGCCCCTTTGATCAGGGGTCCCCAAACCCGGGGCCGAGGACTGGGACCATGAAGCTTCATCTGCCACTCCGCATTGCTCGCATTAACGCCTGAACCACCCCCCTTCCCCCTCCCTGTCCGTGGAAAAATTGTCTTCCACGAAATGAAACCGGTCCCTGGTGCCAAAAAGGCTGGGCACCGCTGCCTTTGATGACACTGAGAACGGTATTAATGATGCCCAGTGGAGGGGCGCAGGGGAACAGACAGTAAAGTGGTTTTCAGATGAGCGTTTCATCAATTGTAAGAGTATGTACAGAGTTTCTCTAGATGATCCTCAGATCACATGAGATGTTGGTGATTTAAACTGATCCTGATTGATTTTAGATTCTCAGATACGGCAGAGGGATTGCCCCCATCTGGATCTCTGGTGAAAATATCCCTCAAGAAAAGGAGATTCCAGATTGCCCCTGTGGTGCCAAGAGAATATTTGAATTCCAGGTATGACCTTAAATAAGTACTATTTTAGTATATAACTACCCTGATTTATAATTTTAAGCATTAAAAAACTGCCAAAGCAACATATGTGTATGGGTCCCTATAGTATTATGGAAGGTTCCCTATAATGAAAATTAGTAGTGTCCTGCCCCACCTTACGGCTTGTTGCAAGGAGGGAATTATCTTTTACTGGTTATCTGGTAGTTATTTCTGTCTTTAAATAGCATGCTTTTTCTGAGACTTATCAGTTTACTAGTTTTTTAGACATTATCTGTTGACTGACTTCTGCAGTAGTGAGGATTTAAATGTAGTCACGCACACCATCTAGACCATCGCCCACTTCCCAGTGTGGTTAGGGTTAGGGTTAGGGTCAATATTATTTTAGTGCCTCTATTGTTACCTTTATAATTTAAAATAATATACCTTTTTTACAGTCTTTGACTCTGTCCTTTGTGAGAGTGTTTCAGAACGCTTACTCTGTTTAGTCTTGGTTTGTAGATTTGTTAGGAGAACAAATTAATGTAATCATTAAGGTAAAAATTTTTTTCCCCGAAAGAAATTGTTAGCATCAAGATCCATTTGGGTTGTGCGGAAGTGCTCTTGAACTGTGGATTCACTAACCTTATAAAGCGATATTTGTTTCTTAGGATAAAAAAAGGATTTTTGAGGACTGATCCAAAACTGATTGGTTCTTACTGCCAGAGCTCTGACGGATGCCCAAGATGAGCTGACGGTGGTTGTATAAGGCAATTTGATAACAGTAGTGGCAGTGCTGGCTCTTACTCTTTCCCATGAGACCACTGACTCCTAAGACCCATTTCTAGTCTATACAAATACATCAATAGATTTCCTTTTTGTATTCTACTAGGTTAGTGTTTCTTCAGAGTCATAGTAACAGCATCTGCTATTCAGGTTGTAAATAACTCAAAATAAAAGTTGCCCAAATAGAAGTCTCATCCCTATTTTGTGGCATATTATTAATAAATAATTAGGTTAACAGCCAGGTCAAATAGATCAGCTGATCTTATTATACTTAGGAACTTCTTCCTCAAATGAAAAAGAAAGACACCAAATAGAGAGGGACTTTAAAGAAACATAGAGTTGCAGAGTATTTTTAGATTGTTAAATATGTTAACACCGTAATGTCTGTAATCTTGCTGTGGAGCGTGGCGATGGAGAGGCCAGGGTCCCCAGGAAGGTCTGGTCTGTTGAAAGCAGACTGTGCTCCTCACCGCCGAGGAGCGCTCTGACTGTGCCACCCTTTCCCAGGTCATGCCTCATCTGCTCAACTACCTGAAGGCCGACAGACTGGGCAGGAGTGTCGACTGGGGCGTCCTGGCCGTCTTCACCTGTGCTGAAAGCTGTGGCCTGGGCACTGGCTACACAGAGGAATTTGTTTGGAAGCAAGATATAACAGATGCCACCTAAAGACAATGGTGTAAAGCCTTAAAATATTCATCATCTCTTAGACCTTCCATTTCTAGGACTTTGTCCTAAGGAAGTAATTATACCAGAGATACACAAAGATGTTGTTTTAGGTGTTGTTTACATTGTCTAAATATTAGACAGAAATGTCCAGTGGCAGGGAATTAAGTAAATTCTGGTGTATGTCCAGCAGGAGGCTACGCAGTCTTAATGATACAGACTTATATGCACATCAAGTAAGATAAAGATGCCACGGTACCATTATAGATGGTATTCACAGTATGCTATTTTTGTAAAAATATATATACATGTGTATGTACACCAAAAATATCTGGAATGATATGCACTAGATGTGAACTGGTTAACTGAACAGTGGGACTAAGTGACATGATCTTTTTATATGTATATTTCTTTCTATAATAAAAATGGGTTATGTGCCTAATTAAGTCAAACCATCACTCAGGCTTCCCTGGTGGCGCAGTGGTTAAGAATCCGCCTGCCAGTGCAGGGGACATGGGTTCAAGCCCTGGTCCGGGAAGATCCCACATGCCACAGGGCAACTAAGCCTGTGTGTCCCAACTACTGAGCCTGTGCTCTAGAGCCCGCGCGCCTAGAGCCCGTGCTCCACAACAAGAGAAGCCACCGCAATGAGAAGCCCACATACCGCAACAAAGAGTAGCCCCCGCTCTCCACAACTAGAGAAAGCCGTGTACAGCAACAAAGAACCAAAGTAGCCAAAAAAAAAAAAAAAAACAACCATCACTCAGAGCATTTCGCCCCTAAAATTTGCAAAGTTAAAACAAGGAGAAAAATATTTGGGTAAAACCCCGAGACTTCCTAAGTTCAAAGAGAAGCTCTACTTCAAAACTCACCTTGGTCAGCCAGTGGCACTGCTTATAGACCAGAGACTCAAAGGTCTTCTTTCTCCATCTCCCCATCTCATAGCACTGTCCACATGGCAAGTAAACCCAAATAAGGACAGGGAATCAGCCACTGGAATTTCCCTGGGTCAGCCTGAGGGAAGGCCCTGAGGTAGCTTTCAAGTGAGGGATATTGTTTCTGATGCCTCTGTTTACACAAGTGGTTCCTAAAGCAGTGCCATCAACCATGCTAAGGCTCCTTCCAGCCCCAAGTGATTTATACTTACCTTGTGATAATTCCCAATTCTCTTAGTGCTGGGCAGGCTTCACTGCTGCGAAGGCAAACCTAAAGAGACATTGCTGTTGATCACTGCTTGAAGACCAGCAACTAGTTCTCGTAACATTCCTGCTAACCCTGAAATGCACTGCCACCGTAAACATCTTTTTGGAGGTAATGTCACTTGGTAACATCACTGACTTGGCTATTTCACTATAGTTTTATATCAGGAAATCCTGGCGTTTTAGTCCATATCCCGTGTGTGTGAATATGTATGTAATTTATATAAAGATACATAAAATACTGGACTAGCGGGGCCTTCATAGCCCAAACTATAAATAATTTGGAAGTTTGCCCAAGTAGGACAGCATCCTGACTGCTAAGGACTTTTTAAGCAAATTGATTAGGGTCTATTTGGAGAGATCCCCAGATTATGTAGACATTCTTGCAGGCATGTTGGGAACCTGCCAAGCTATCCTTTAGGTGTGTATCCCTGCCAAGGTCTGGAGATGACAGCAAGTTCACAGGGCATTTCCATTTGGAGACAGACTTCCAGCACTGACTTGGCAACCATGTCCAAAAAAAGCAACTAGTTGAGACTAACTAAAACAAAAATAAGAAAGAAAATTTAGATAAATAAAAAAACAACTCAGTTGCCTCTAGATATGTCAAGACATTTAAAAACCTTCATGCCAACCATGAAATGATGGACACATCTCGCCCAGCAACTGCTCCTGCGGAGGACATCAATCACTACTGCCAACCCATGCATTGCTGCCCCCCAAACCTCTGCTTGGCCCAGATACTGCCTGACCAGGCAGCTCGCCCTACTGTAGAGAGCAGTGCATTCACCTGTCCGTTTTTATTTGATATATTATTGAATGCTGGTCTCATCCTTTGACAGTTCAGAAATCATAGCAAAGAAAAAATGTTTCAGTGCTTTTGATATTCATATTAGTGGTAGTGTTCTGTTATTCTAACTAACTCGTCATCCCACGTGCCTTTAAAAATTAAGGGTTCTCAGCGTAAAATACTTAATATAGAACTGACCAAATAAAAGCCCTGTAGTCTGAATCTGGATTGGATATATTAGTATGAACTCATGAGGTATTTTATCTTGAAAACTTTTAAAGGGAAGGAAGCAAGCACTTATCCTGCTATGTGAAAGAAGTATATCACTATATAAAAAAGTGTTCTAACAAATCACGAAAAAAATAATTAGAATTTTATCTTTTGCAACCCACTAATGAATTAGTGGATCAATCAGGAGATGACAATCAGACGTTAAATTCCTAACAAACACTACTTACAGTCTTTACAAAGGGATCAAGCCTTTAGATGCAGTCAGCCACCGGCACGAAATGCAGAGAACAGAGGAATACGCTGGCTGCACCTTCCTGAGTTTGCAAATAGCAAGACAAAGAAACTACTAGCCAAACAGCCTATAAATTTCCTTAAATGAGATGGCAGGGGAGCTTAAGGAATAAAACACATAAAAACAGCAATTTATTAAAATGGAAGAGTGACCTATATTGGTGTTTAGGTAACCACTGTAAAAGGATAATGGCTATTTGGGTGGGTGGTGTGGCTGGACTGGAGCATACGGAGTAAAAAGAATTCAGTAAAGTGACTGGAAATAAATCTCACCAATAATTTTAAAGTCTTATGAAAAATGCCATTAATAACAAAATACTTAGGAATTAACTTTTATGTAATGTAAAGCCCTATATGAAAAAAATTACGAAACTTTACTGAAGAACCTAAGAGAAGACTCACACGTGGGGGAACAATTCTTTCTTGAATAGAAGGAGATCATATTGGACTGATGTCTTTCCAATTCATCCATACATTACTGACATCACTAATGATTGGAAAATGCAAGAAAAGGGCCCTTCATACACCATGTTCTCTCTGGAGTGTAATCTGGTATGGATCTATCAAAACCTAGGATGTACAGATGCTCTTAATGCAGTGACTCCTCTTCTAGGCATGTTACTACAGAAATACCTGTACTTATCCACAAATACACATAAAAGGATGTTCCCTGCAGCACCTGTTTATAATAGTGAAACACTACAGATAACATAAATGACCATAATTATGGAAATGGTTAAATACATAAACTTGTGTAACCATCAGATTACACCATCAGATTCCAGTTCATGGCAGTATGTTTGTCATGGAAAAATGGGTATGATATAGTGACTAAAAAAAAGGAAGCTACAAAATCGAACATATGCTTTACTATTTTTTCAATATGATAACAAAAGCACCCCCAAAGGAAAAAATCTGAACAGAAGAGGGCTGGGGAGGTACCCACCAATCCGGTAGTTAACCTGGGGAAACAGACATAAGGGAGAGGAAGGAAGAAACTTCCTGGTTGTATACCGCTGAGCCGTCTGAAAAAATATTTTTACAATTAAAAAGAAAAACACGCACCCGAACAATGAACCCCAAGAACTTACACATGCTCACCTGATATTCATGAGAAAAACAGATACACACCTCACCAGTCGGTGGACGACCCCAGCTCTAACACTGAAGGCCTTTGGCTTAGAGCCCGTGTTTGCCACTTACGGGCTCTGTAACCTTGGGCAGACCCTCAGCTGGGGCCTACCTTGCCCTACTTGTGAAAGAGGAACAAAACCTAACTGCAGCTTTTGTGAGAAGGCAACGTATCTGGGAAACAGGAGGTGCTCAATGTATGGGACGTAATAAACATGTTTTGTGAGCAACTTAAAATTTTCAGACAATTCTTCCATTTTCACTGCAACATACAATGAAATGTTGATTGAAACAAACAACAAGCAAGCAAGCAAGCAAACACACTGAAATGGTTTCAGGCATTATATCTAAAATACGACTTTTTAAACAGTATGAGCACATGAATCTTACAAAGTTTCATTTATAACATCAATCTAACACTTTTATAAACAGCATTTATTGTACAGAGTACTCTGAAGGAAGAAAAATATGTACAGCCATTTGTTTTCATTAATACATTTCTATTCTGTCCTGCAATACTGAAAAGGCGGAATGTGGCACAAAAATAACCCATAGGAGTTACAAATTAGAAAACAA
Organism: Balaenoptera acutorostrata; assembly: GCF_949987535.1. Lineage (NCBI taxonomy): Eukaryota > Metazoa > Chordata > Mammalia > Artiodactyla > Balaenopteridae > Balaenoptera > Balaenoptera acutorostrata. Next base: position 48,315 of record NC_080077.1, read on the forward strand.
CACTTTTAAAAAAGATGTTTACTTTTCTGGTAGAAATATAAAAACTGTGGTTTATGGGGAAGAAATTAAACAAAATAAAGTCCAATCGATTGTTGAGGTGGCTTTAACACTTAAAGTTTTGTCCCTTAAACCAACTTGTCAACAGCAGTAAGTGTTTAAAATCTAAATATAAATAAACGGGCAGCGCTGCCCAAATAGCAGCACAGTTCGAGCAACTTACAGTAACACTTCAGTGTTCTCTGTGTAGAAATAATACCCCCTTCCTGGCATCCCTATGGGGTACACATGCAGGAGAGCTTCACCTCGTGCTGCAACCTACAACCAGACATCCATCCTCTCATCACATGGGGCCGTCCACAACACCACTAAATGTACCAGAACTGATTTGTTTTAAAAAAACAAGTGGGTGGGGGAGGCAGGAGTACATGACAGCCATTACGTTGTCTTCCTGAAACCCTTTAGAATAGGGTAGATGTTCTCAAAGGCTTCATAAATTTCTGCTCTGACTTTAGCACCTATGAAGACAAGTTGGAGTAGAGAAGAGTCTGAAACGGCATTTGTTAACATAAAACCACAAGCACAATTCTCTCCACACCCAGTAAGACAGATGCATTAAAACATCAACGATGGACCCTTGTCATAATCCTATTTTTGTTTTTAAGGTGTTATTTTTTTAAGTTGGCTTTTTAAAAAAATTACAAAAGCAGCGCCCCAGGTGACTCCAGCTTCCTTCCCCACAGTCTGCCCATGTGACCGGTGTTGGTCTCTGGACTGTGTCAGAACCCAGCAGGGCAGCAGTGAGAGTGGCGGAATCTTATTCTCCCAATCGCTGCCTTCAAACAAGCTCTTTTGAATCTTCCTTTGTTGTCGCAACATGATAATGGTGATGAACCCCAAAGTTTTAGACGATGGTACCCAACTTAAAACGCCATCTGTTATGCAATGTAATGCCCACCTCCCCCTTCCCCCCCAAGGTCAGGCTTCAGCTGAAGCACCAGCAGGGCTGTGCTCTGACTGCCCTCGGCTCACTCCCTCTGCTGGGTACGTTTCCCGTCAGAGTGTCAGGGTCAGGGGAAGAGGAAAAAGGGGCAAAGCTTCTTTACAAGTCACTAGTCAACTGTCCCGACAATGTGGTATTACTTCTTAGCACTGAGAAAATGCCATTCTTCACACTTTCAAAACTTCAAACACTACTTCCTGTTGCAACTTACCTGTTAATACAACTTTTCCAGAAACAAAAATAAGGAGAACAATTCTCGGTTTGATCATTCTGTAGATTAAACCAGGAAATAACTCTGGCTCATAACTAGAAGGAAAATGGCAGAAACAGTTTAGAAATTAACAGCTGCTCATGCCTTTAGGAAAAATGGGGACCTGAACAAGGGAAAGTACTGGGTAAGCAGCACACTAATGAGGAGGTGAAGCCCAATTCTTAAGTAGCATCACAGGAGAGAGTACTCAAGGCCAGGGAGGCCAACTTGTAACTGGCACTTGAAGACCAACTAACTCTATTTCTAATGAATCTGGATTTCCGGACATAAGAACAAGAGCTTTATAAGTATGTTCTATAGTCTCTGACCTTTATCAAGTTTCATTCTGGACAAGTTTACACCGACTTACAAGAGCCCAATAATCATTTATTTATAAGATCTGACAGTCACACAGTTTACCTTCTAATCATTCACATCTCATCTCCTTAAACTGAAATATCTCTAGCTGTTAACTTTGTTCAGGCAATTTAACCAAAGTGATAGAAAAGATACTAGTTGGAGACTGAATCTTTCCCTGACTATGCTGTCTGACTAAATGCACTATTGGTATGTTTTATTCTAATCCTAGTAATCTCATTTTCTTAGTTAGAGAGATTGAAAACAGTTAGGATGTGTGACTGTGTTTAACCTAGTGGAAAATTCAAGATAGGCTTCTCTGAGGAAGAGATGCTGGGGTGGATATGTGCAATGCCAGCGGGACTTTCCTAGGTGAAAAGTGAAACAAGAGTGTGCCAGGTATAAAAGTGGGACGTGCAAGGGCCCTGGTGCAATAAGGGCATGATAAGCCTTGAGGGTGCTACGAGCAGAGAGGCTGGAGAGGTGGGCAGGGACTACCTGCCTTGTAAGTCTTCGTCAGGAAGTAGCAGGGAAAATAAATGTTGCCTAGCACAAACGATTCAAACAACTGGGGAAAAAACTGATACAAGAGGTTGTGGACTTTGTTCATGCATTTAAAATGTATTTAGTGAGCAATAAAATGATAAAACATACAGAAGGGGAATCAATTTCATCCCAGTAAAGGGGAGTTTTGGGTGTCGTTAAGTGAAATGACAGGGAAGTAGGAGGCTGGTGAGAATAACAGGTGTTACCAAAGACATCAGGAAGAAACTTCAACAATAAATATACCTATAAGTATATCATTTGTTCTTACATATTAATTAGTTTGCATATGTTTTATCATGAACAGTGTTTCAATAAATTATAAATTAATTGTTGCCAAAAGCAATCACAATCCCTTTCAGACTCACCTACTGAACTGTTGGTGGGTAAGCACAAGGCCTTCTAACCTTATAGGGAACTTCACGTCGCAGCTCCCCACCATGTTCTGAATCTTGAAGTCCAAGAACTTAGCTGGAAAACCCAACTTCTGTACAACCCTGGCATATTTTCTTGCTGCTAGTCTGGACTGTTCTTCACTAGGGAAAGAAAAAGTGAAATATTCATACTCAAAGACAGCTAAAATAGTTATTTAGATGAAAAACTTATAAAAAGCCCAAATTAGGAAAGATATTTTATCAAGTGTAAACTGGTCATCCCTTCCAATAAAGGAAAGCTCAACAGACATTAACAGTTTTATGTACAAAGTATTCCCGTGTCCTTGACAGAAAACTTAGGCCTACCAAAATGAATCCTTTCAATTCACCAAATTACTGATAGTCCTAGATTTTTAAAAAAAAATATTTATTTATTTATTTGGCTGTGCCGGGTCTTAGTTGCAGCACACGGGATCTTCATTGCGGCACGCGGGATCGTTAGTTGCGGCATGTGGAATCTTTAGTTGTGGCATGCAAACTCTTAGTTGTCGCATGTGGGATTTAATTCCCTGACCAGGGATCGAACCCGGGCCGCCTGCATTGGGAGCGCAGAGTCTTAAGCCACTGGACTACCAGAGAAGTCCCGACAGCCCTAGATTTTACACATGTGAAACATAATATCATCATCACCATTATCATTAATATTATTGTATTTTAGCTCACAAGTTTCTACTGAGATGAAAACTAACAAGCTTCATTTGGACAGGAAAATAATGATGAGACTTATACTCAAAGAATGCATACACTAATTCCTCTTTTATGTCAAGTCTTTCTTTATCCATTCCTAGAAGTCATCTCTTGGACAAAACTATGACTTAGCAGGGCAGGCTCATATAACAAAAGCAGAATGAAAGCAGTATCATCGTCGACAAAAGGCTCTCAAGTGCAGGGTCATGAATGACAAAAATGAGGCATGCATACATGCTGAATTGTATGGAAATAAGGTGAAAGCATACACCATAAACTAATGCCTGATTTTAAGAAAATGAAGTTACTGCTGTCTAAAAGTGATGAGAATCAACTATTTTAATAAGAAAGCAACAATAACATTTTATTAAAGTATTAGCCTAACACCTAGAAACCATGACACAGCCATTTCTTTCGTAACATACAGACCAGGACAACGAACTCCTTTAAACCCACCTCTTCGCTCCTGTGCACACCATCTTCCCAGAACTGAATATCAGTGCAGTGGTCCGGGGCTCTCTTATTCTCATGATTACAGCAGCAAACCGCTAAAACAGCCAGAGACAATAGTTAATGATGTCATGCCAGACTGCTGACTTCTGTCAGGAGAACTAGACAATGAGAAAGAACACCCCAAATAGGAAGAAGAACCTGGTACTTAGACAGTTATCAAGATATCTGTCATGTGTTTCCATACAGGACTCCCTCACATCACCATGTGCCACACATCTTTTGCATACGGAGCAAACACATAAGCTGTGACTGCTAAGGCGGTTGGACCGAGATCTCTGTGTTCTGTCATACACATCCCAACAACTGAAGACAAGGAATATTTGCAAAATATTTTTCTTTAACTATACATTTTGTTTTATTAATTTTTTTTAGGCAAATCTACTGATAAACCTTTTCCACCTCCAGAAGGAATTAATAAATCAGATTACAAGCATATCAACGCATAGTGACGTTACCTCCTGTTTCCAATACTTTTAGAAACTGAATTGGTGGATTGGCATTTATATAAATGCAATGGCCTCAGTGATTAGGTTACATGATATTAAGCAAAAAATTAGTTTCAAAATAACTGAAATTTTAATATCTGCTATCCAATTACACATGAAAAAATTCGTATTATTTTTAATCAAGATCACTCTTTGACAAATTAGATTGCTTTCACAGTTTTAGTTTAAAAACTACTATATGTCTTCTCTCTGATTTTACCACCATGTAAAAATGTTAGCATTATATTCTAGTTTATACAAGTCCCAGGAAATGCCTAATTATTTTGCATTTCCTAAATTCCCTCTACTGGTTTTATTGCTTGGATAACTAATATCATTTCATTAGAAAAAATTATGTAAAATCATGTATTCAACTTAATAAAATTCTGACAAAAGATTCTTATAATGCTACACTCATATGGATTTGCCATATGCATTAGGCTGTTATTTTTTTTTGTTTAATAAATTTATTTATTTTATTTATTTTTGGCTGCGTTGGGTCTTCATTGCTGTGCACGGGCTTTCTCTAGTTGTGGCGAGCGGGGGCTACTCTTCCTTGCAGTGCGCGGGCTTCTCATGTTGCAGAGCACGGGCTCTAGGCGTGCGGGCCTCCGTAGTTGTGGCTCACGGGCTCTAGAGTGCAGGCTCAGTAGCTGTGGTGCACGGGCTTAGGTGCTCCGCGGCATGTGGGATCTTCCCAGAGCAGGGATCGAACCCATGTCCCCTGTACTGGCAGGGGGAGTCTCAACCACTGCGCCACCAGGGAAGCCCTAGGCTATTATCTTAAAATCAGAAAACTTGTAGGTATTTTTCCCTTAATCTTTTTATTATAACAAAATCGGCAGTTATACAAAGGTAGAAAATATAATAAACTTCTTGTACTTATTATCCAACTTTAACAATTATTAACTTTTGGCTAATCTTGTTTCATCCATATGCCCCTTTCCCAATTCTCCAACTGGATTATTCTGAAGTAAATTCCAGGCAGCATGGCATTCTATTCTATATAGTTTTCAAAACATAAATGGGATCATACTATATATTTTGTTCTGTAACTTCACATGATCCCCTCACAATGGATATGTCAAACTTTATCTTGTGGACTGCTTTATTCCTAGAGTCTCTTACTTGGCAGCTATTCAATAAAAACGCTGCATATTTTGCTTTAAATCCTTGTTTTGCTGGTGTCAACAAACTTAAACACAACATATTCTTTTTGATCTAGAGACCTTTGGAAGAAAATTCTGTATTATGATAGTCTGGAATACATTAAAATTGTTCTGACCTTGGGATTATATTCAGCATTCCGGGCACGAAGTGCAATGGTCTTTAGGTCAAGTTTACAACCAAGATTCACTGTGGATACAATATTTCTGTAAGAAATTAGAAAAGAAAACATGATTATTTACTGTTAAGTGTTAGATGATTACCTAGAAATTGTATTCTTTCATTAGAACTAATTTAATGAAATTTAATGAGATTAAATTAGTTTAATTTAAACTATCTTAATTTTTTAAATTAAAATTTTAAAAAATTGCTGACACTTATTAAGTGTTTAAACAAGTACCAAACACCATGCCAACATTTTACAAAGATAATCTCACTTAATACTTACAATGCACTATGAAGTAATAACTATTAATACTGCCATTTTCAGATGAAGAAGCTGAGGCTTAAATGGGGCTAACTTGCTCTGTATACACATGGCTCCTAAGTGAGGTATGACTTTCTCACTTCTCTCAAAATAAGTATCTTTTGGAAGAACAAAAGTTCAATTATCTTTGACAAAGGAAGAAAACCAGTGTTTTCCTCTGATTAACCCTCAGTAAGTCAGGAAAAACAAACATCACCATTTATTACCTGGGTCCAATGAACACTTTTCATTTTTTAATATTCTTATATAATTTTATAAATAACTTATAAATTAGTTGTAACATCACTCTCTTGTGAATACTGATCCCAGATTGCAAATACATCTCCAACTGTTCCAGCTCATGGCTGCTTCTGGGTCTTTTTTTTGCACTGTCAAAATGCAATACCTTTGAAAACTTGATGGCTCATAATTAGGTTGAAAAGAGGTTAGGTGTCTTCTTTAATACACAACTGTAATGCCAGTTAGGATGATCAACTCAGTGTTCTCATTTCTACATCACCTATTTCCTTCCAATGAATTTTACATACACAAGTTCACAGAACTTTCTTATAATCTATTTTATTTCTGTAGAATTGGTAGTAACATCTCTACTTCCTTTTCTGATTTTAGTAATTTGAGTCTTCCCTTTTTTTGTTAGTCTAACTAAATGTTTGTTGATTTTTTTCAAAGAACCAACCTTTTGTTTCACTGATTTTCTCTATTGTTTTTCTTTTCTCTATTTCATTTCTCTCTGCCCTAATCTTTACTATTTCCTTCCTTCTGCTGCTAGCTTTGGGGTTAGTTTGTTCTTTTTTTAGTTGTAATGTTAAGTTATTGATTTGAAATATTTCTTGTTTTTTAATGTGATCATTTATAGGTATAAATTTCACCCATAGCACCACATTTGCTGCATCCCGTATGTTTTAGTATGTTGAATTTTTGTTTTCATTTGTCTATAAGTATTTTCTAACTGCCCCTGTGATCTTCAATCCATTGGCTGTTTAAAAGTGTGTTATTTGGACTTCCCTGGTGGCGCAGTGGTTAAGAATCCGCCTGCCAATGCAGGGGACACGGGTTTGAGCCCTCGTCCGGGAAGATCCCACATGCCGCGGAGCAACTAAGCCCATGCACCACAACTACTGAGCCTGCACTCTAAAGCCCACGAGCCACAACTACTGAGCCCACGCACCGCAATGAAGAGTAGCCCCTGCTCGCCGCAACTAGAGAAAGCACGCGCGCGCAGCAACGAAAACCCAACACAGCCAAAAATAAAAATAAATAAATAAGTTTATAACAAAAATAAATTAAAAAAATAAAAGTATGTTACTTAATTTCTACAATCTTGTGAATTTTCTGGGACGCTTTGTGGAATACCAGAAATATTACGGTGTTGGCAAGAAACAAACACCCCATCTGAACTGGGTAGAATTTACGATTTAAACCAAAGGTGCAAATTAAATGCACACAGGAGCCAGGTAAGTGTGCAGGACAATAGGGTATGGTGTTTATAGAGGTGAGCTAACAAGTGCTTATCTTTCTAAAATCATTAAGATTAAAATTATTTTGTTTTTTAAATTGTTTCAGATCAAACAAACACCCAAGGCAAGATTTAGGTCACTGGATAACAGTCAGGATCCATGGCTAAACACTACTTAGTTCTAAAAATGATCAGGAATGACTTACAAGAAAACTGGGTAACACAGTTGTTACAAATAACCCCTGATGTGGCCATAAACTTCCTAAAGGCAAAAGCTATATACTTCTCAGTGACAGATATTTAACAATATTTGTTTGTTTTTCAGGAAGGAGAAATTTTCCCTAGCCGTCCCCTACCCCCCAGTTCTGTTATATATAGGACCTAATTCAATTAGATAGAAAAATACATTTAGGACAAGAACAGCCATCCTCAGCTTGTGGAAAGGGCACAGTTCTTCAAAAACTTACATGCAGCCCTTACAATAACCAATGAAGGAAAACAAGGACCACTATGAACTATAATGATTCTGCGACTAAGTGATTAATCTTCCCAAAGATTAAAAATATCACAAGGGAAGGAGACTACATAAAGCTTCATTTGGTAAATCAGCTACAGCAAACTGTCTACAATAACAATAATGCAATCCAAATGGGACTTCATTGGCCCAAGCATATAAGCACAGCTACTAAATTTCTCAAGATGTTATGAGAGCCTTTTACTGGGGGCACTGACTCACTAAGACAGCTTTCCTTTTCTTTCTCAAGTGAGAGATAAAGCGCGTTTGGATGCATGGTCACCATTAGTGCCACACAAATCAATCAATCCATCTGAGAACAAAGAACAGCAGCACAGCTCCAGGGGACCCTCCAGGGCAGGGAAAGGACGTCCAACAAGTACTCACTGCAGCTGCGGCACAATCCCAGAGCTCTCCGAGGCAGGCGTGGCGGGGGTAATGGGGGTCATGGGCGTCATGGGGGAGGGATACAGCGGAGTGGTGCCCGGCAGGGGCGCGGTCGTGAGAGTCTGTGAGTGGAAGAGCTGTGGTGTCTGGCCGGAGGCCCCCTGGGGTGCCTGCTGGGCCGTCGACTGCTGAACGGCTGCCGCTGCCGCCTGCTGCTGCTGCTGCTGCTGCTGCTGCTGCTGCTGCTGCTGCTGCTGCTGCTGCTGCTGCTGCTGCTGCTGCTGCTGCTGCTGCTGCTGCTTTGCTGCTCTTCCAACATAGACAGACTGTTGCTGCTCTGAATCGGCTGCGGAGTCAGTCCTGTGCCATACGGCATCATCGGACTAAAGACAGGGATTCCAGGAGTCAGGGCACCCTGTGCGAAGTTACGAGAGCAATGGGTTAGGCTGGCTGCTCTGAGTGTCTGCACGACTTGGCTGGCAGAACAGCAGGTGAGATTTGCAAAGACAGGCCCCTTCCGAGTACAAATGGGGTTATTTAGCAAATGGGGAGGAACTTGCTATTCTTACACACATCACTTTCTTCTTCAGCATAACACAGTAGCTAAGAGCTTAGGATGTGGACGGAGACCTGGGTGTGAAATCCAACTCTGCTACTTACAACACGTGAGAATTTAAGGAAGCTCCTTAACCCTTCAGGCTCTACAGGATAACAATGCTCTAAGACTTAGAAAAAATCGAGAACTTCTACTCTTTGAAAGATACCATTCAGAAAATTAAAACTTGGGACTTCCCTGGTGGTCCAGTGGTTAAGAACCTGTCTCGTAATACAGGGGACGCCGGTTCGATCCCTGGTCAGGGAACTAAGATCCCACAGGCTGCGGGGCAACTTAAGCCCATGCGCCACAACTAGAGAGCCCGAGTGCCGCAACTACAGAGCTCCTGTGCTCTGGATCCTGTGCACCACAGTTAGAGAGAAGTCCGTGCACCACAACTAGAGAGAAGCCCACGTGCCGCAACGAAAGATCCCATGTGGCACAACTAAGACCCTACGCAGCCAAAAAAATAAAATAAATAAATATTTTTTAAAAAAAGAATTAAAAATTAAGCCACAGACTACGAGAAAACATCTACCATACATATATCTGAGAAAGAACTTGTATCCAGACTACAAAAAAAACAATCAAAATTCAATAAAAGATGCAAAAATAGACCAATAAAGAATGGGCAAAAGATGTGAAGGACATTTTACAAATGAAGATCTGTAAATAGCTAATAAGCACTTGACAAGACGTTCAAGATCATAAGTCAACAGGAAAATGCTTGTACTTCTAGAATGGCTGAAGTAAAAACCCAAGTGCTGGTGAGAATGTGGAGCAACTAGAACTCTCACAGGTCGCTGGCAGAGCTTCAGAACACACTTTCTTATAAAGTTAAACACGCACTTACACAATGACCCAGCAATCCCACTCCTGAGTACTCACCCAAGAGAAACAAAAACATAGCAGACATGGGGAATGTACACAAACATACAGCACCTTTATTCATAATGGCCCCAACCTGGAAACAACCCTAATGTCAGCAACTGGAAAATGGACAAACTGTGGTACACCCATACAACAGAGTGCTACTTGGTGATAAAAAGGAACTTGCTGATATACAGAGAAGACAGACACAAAAAAAGCATATACTGGTATGATGCCATTTGCATGATATTCTAGAGTAGGCAAAACTATCTCTAACTCTGGAAAGCAGATCAGTAGTTGCCTGGAGCTAGGGGAGTGACTGCAAAGGGGCAGGAAGGGATTTTTAGGGTGATTGAAATGTTCCATAACTTTCACAGGTGCATACACTTATCAAAACACATATTTAAAATGGGTGTTTTTGGACTTCCCTGGTGGCACAGTGGATAAGAATCCACCTGCCAATGCAGGGGAAACAGGTTCAATCCCTGGTCTGGTAAGATCCTACACGCCACGGAGTAGTGAAGCCCGTGCACCACAACTACTGAGCCTGTGCTCTAGGGCCCACGTGCCACAACTACTGAAGCCCACACACCTAGAGCCCGTGCTCTGCAACAAGAGAAGCCACCACAAGAAGAAGCCCGTGCACCGCAACGAAGAGTAGCCCCCGCTCACCGCAACTAGAGAAAGCCCACGTGCAGCAACGAAGACCCAACGGAGCCAAAAACAAAATTAAATCTTAAAAAAAAAAAGAGTGTTTTTATTTAAGTATGTAAACTACATTTCAACAGAAGTTACTTAAAAAATTTAAAAGTAGCTACATTATTCGGAACCTTAAACATAAAAATGAAAAGATAAAACTAGAAAATAATTTGGCTAGAGTTATCTCCAAAATCAAACACACTATACTCACTCGGACCACTTTCATAAGTGTTTATCAAAAGATTAAGTTTTATAGACAAATACACATTTTAGCTTCCAAACAAACTCCCCAAATCAAACACTATCATGCCTATTTAAAGCCTAATAGAACTTCTCAATGAAATAAAGGAGGCTTAAAAAATATAAATCCATTTTCAACAACAGATGGTTAAATTCCCTTGCTTCCCTTTTACACTGTCTCTAACAATGCAGATTCTGTCCTACGTGTACCCTCCCTCCAGTTGTGTTACCTGAGGGGAGGCCAGGCCCTGGGCATAAGGTGGGAGGCTGTTGTTCTGATCCATGAGGTTCACTTTCTTCTCGGCAAAACAAAAGCCTTTGGACTGGGAATCACCGCGGCACTCAGTCTTCTCCTAGAGCATCCCCAGCACACTCTTAGCGACTTCCGCAACTCTCTGGGTTATCTTCACGCACACCAAGAAACAGGGACGCTGCTTTGAAAAAAGTTTGAAGTTTAACGTAAGAATACAGGTAAGCTATACAGTCTTATAAACCAGTTTCATGGTTAAACAAAAAACAAACAAAGAATGAAAAAAAACCAACGAAACTATTTTGGAATATATTTCTTTTTACCTTACAAAGCTGAAATCTTATTCCTTCCACATTTCCTGTGACTGCATGCAAAATTACCAACAGGACAAAAAATTGGTTTTTTATGTGTTTAATTTATAGTCTTATAATGTTAAAAATTAAGATACATAATCAACATTAAAAACTTTTGGGGAAAAACACCCAGGGAAAACAAATTCCTAAGGAACCTGTCATATCTGAGTAGAAATATTTATTATGCACTGTATACACAGCACTATTAGGCTAAATTCAAGTTTTAAAAAATTCCATTCAGCATTCTATCCTCTACAATGTCTTGGGCATTAAGTTTAATAAATTTTGAATTGGATCCAATACACTTTAGTGTGCTCATTTATTGAACAACTACTTTAAATAAAACACTGTGATAGAAACTGTACAGACATAAAAATAAGCATCATGTTTTTATATATGTAATAACTTTACTTCTTCAGAACACATAAACACAAACTATGCCTGTATCTGGCTTTCCTCAAATCATCTCTTTACTGGCTACACGTTTGAAATTTCTTTTAGTCAAAAGAACCGAGTGACTGATGAACTACCTCTTATTGTTTAGTTCAGATGGACTCCTACCGTGCTCGGGGTTGCTGTGGGAACTGACCGATTCAAACAGGACCGATTAACACCTCAAGAACAGCATCTAATTATCACACAGTAAGCACAGGATAAATGTTAGCTATTGTTATTAGATTTCAGTTTAAACATTACCATCTAATAAGATATTCTCACACAGAACTTACAGATCTTAAAGTTACAAGTTATACGTCAAAGACACACATGTAACTCAAGCACGTACTGGTACAAAATAGGCACTCAGAAAGAATCTGATAATGACTTTGAAAGGACAAAGGACTCCAAAGACTATATATCCTACATATTCATCAATGGAAAACAGACCAAAAAAAAGAGAAAACTCTGCTTCAGAAAACATCAGACATTTAAGAAAATTATGCTCTTTCGGACACTGTTATCCTCTTACAACAACAGAACTGCTGCAAATATAAAAATGAAGAGGCATTTGATCCCTGGCATCAAAGAGTTCAATTTGAAGGGTTTGTAAATAATCACTGCAAAACTTAAGTGCTATAATAGCAGATATGCACTATGCTAAGCCCCGTGAGTGCAGAAATCAGCAATATATGTCTTTGTAATCTCTGTACTTAGTCCAGGGCCTGGCATATAGTATGTGATCATGAATGAATGCATACATGCCACACAAGACAATATAACTGCCAAGTGTTCTGAAGAGTATGTTCATAAAGCAGGGACCATACGGCCTGGGTCTAGCAAGGAGAGAAGAAATTTACATCCAGCATTTCAGGCAGAAGAAAGATCAAGCAGAAAGAGACAAACACTGAAAGAGCATGCAGTATGCAAGCAACAAATTTAGCATGACTGCATGGAATGTTCCTGCAGGGGATGAGACAGCAAATATAAGTGGGGTCACATTATCAGGATTTCAAGTCATTATTACATAAGCAATACGAGCAGTGACAAGGTTTTGCAGTGCACCATGAGTAGATCTACTCTGGCAAGACTGTGGATGAATTCCAAGAGATAAAACTGGAGGCTGGAAGTTCGGTTTAAGACTCACTGCTGTGGTTCAGGCAAGAGCTAATGAGGGCAGGATTTAAACCACTCATCAATATGACTACAGATTATCCAGAAACTGGTGGCTCCAGACCCCTTTTTACAAACTAAGTCTAGAGAAGAAATCTGCGGAACTAGGTTGAGGCCTCATGTTACCATTTTCAGAGCTCATCTCTCATTCCCAGTGATGGAACTGACCATCTTTCCTCCCCTGTGTCATTAAAACCGCACAAGTACTACCGCACTACTTTATCCTCACAAAAGAGAGTTGTTTGCAGAATCTCATTTCTTAGTCAAATTCGATAGTTTTTGGAGATAATCACTGATGAGGAAAAAGACTCAATTAATTCTGCATAGCCTTCTAGTGACTGCATATGTCAGTCAAGCATAACCTTTTCGGAGACGCCTACCTGGAGTTTTAAACGAGAAAACCACACAGTCCAGGGCCTAGAGAGGGAGACCTTGTAAGGAAAGTGGTGTGTATTTGTATCTTACGCTCTAGCGTGCCTGGAGTCTCCGGCCTCTGACAAAACGTTAAAAAGTCTCAAGCGCAACTTTATTATAAAACCACCACTGCTGGTAGCAAAACAGGCGGGCACAGGCCAGGGTGAATCTGCCTTTCAATATCGAGAAAAATTAACGGATGGCAGGACATAAAGACTCCGCGTCTTGGAAGAGCGGGACTGTCCTGCCCCAGGCCCCTCCCAGCACCCTGCACCCCACGCTCGTACAATGGGAAGCCGCTTTCGAACCACGGCAGAGGAAGGCACCCGGCGGGGTCGGCAGCCGGTACAGGCCGAAGCTGCGGCAGCACGAGCAGGAGGAACAGCCCCCGCGCGGTCTCCCCATCCATTCCGCGCCTCCTCCCACCATCACCCCAGGGCCCCGCTGCAGTGGTCACCTCTACACGAAACCTCAGAGAAAAGCTAAAAAGGCTGGTACCTGGAGTCACTGCAGAGACAACTACCGGTCGGCGAACACGAAGTTTAACCGCAAACGGCCAAAGCGCCCGCTACGGCGACCCTTCCCGACCCTACAGAACTCCTGGCGCGCGTTGTTAACGTCACTTCCGCCAGTTCCGTCCTCGGCTTCGGCCGGCTACCCGCCGTGGAGCGCCGGCCATGGGAAGAGTGGGCGTTGCGTCACTTCCTGTGATTTGCTGGGTATTCGGCTTAAGGGAAACAAGGGGCGGGGCGGAGCTCTTCTGCCTTCCGGGCGAGGCCACCCTGCCAGAGTATTTTACGATTGGTTGTTGCTGGATGTAGTAGGCAAGACACTGATTTTTAAATGTTGACTGTTTAAACCCACTAGCGGTGTGACATTTAGCAAGTTACCAGACCTCTCCGCCTCAGTTTCTTCGTCTGTAGGATGGAGTAATAATAGCACGTGTCCTCTAAGGATTGTGAGATGGATTAAGGAAATGCATGAACAGTGCCTGGCACATGGTAAGCATGTTAGCTAGTCTCAAACATGTAGAATGATAAACAAACAAACAAACAAACACCTGGTTTACAAATTCGATTATATTTTAATTCTGCTGCTACCAACTTATGCAGTATTTTCACATTGGTCACAAAGAGACTATAGGTAGTTGGACCCCAGAGTACCTCTCCTATGGCTCATTTAGGCATAATTACATGTTGTAATGCTTGTTAATTTGCTTCCTTTGTACTTAATATAATCAATGAGGTTGTGAGCTCCTTAAGGATAGGAAATGTTTTACAGAATTTTTGTGTCCAGGACAGTACCTGAATAAGTACAATACTTCTCTGTCCATAACCATCAAAGAAAATCCTTTGTTTACAGTAAAGTATGGGGAAAGTGTTAATTAAAAAAGTACTTTTCTTTTTTTTTTTTATTTCTGAGATATACATTTTAAAGTAATAACTAGGATTATTACTTATAACATTATACCAGAACATATAAGATTTTTAGAAAAGTACTTTTCAAAAATCTTTTCTGCTTCCAGAATTGCATGTATATATCAGACAGTCCATTCGATATTAGCCAGCTGCTTGATTGCTTTTTTACATAACATTTTAAAATTGTAAAATATAATATTCATATAAAGAAGTACATAAACCCATGTACAGATTAACAGACGGTATTAAATCAAGTAAAGACAACCGGTACTGCCAGCTCCACGACCCCCTACCCGTCCCCAGCCACACAGGCCCTTCCTACCCACTGTGTACCCCTAAGGTATATAGTATGTATTCTTTCGCTCAACGTCGGAAGACTCATCCATGTTGATGTGCCTTCGCTCTAGCTGAAGTAGGTTAATTTTTTTGCTGTGACACACCCCTCAGTTGCTTTATCCATTCTGCAGTTTATGGACATTTAGCTCATTTCCACTTTGGGGCCATTAAGAACAATGTTTTATGAACATTCTTACACGTCTTTCTGGCTAGGGTACATACCTCGGCGTGAAACTGCTGGGTCATGATGCGTGTGTATTTTCAACTATGCCGAGTAATGCCAATCCCGGTTCGAAATATGGCTGTACCAATTTACGCTCCAGTAGAGTCTTCGAGCTTCCGTTGCTCCATAGTTTTGCCAATTTCTTTGTAAGGTCAGACTTTAAAATTTTTATCCATCAGGAGTGATTTCGAATGTTTCCTTGGGAGAGAAAGCCTTTACCTCGCTGTCAGCTCTCTTGCAAGAGCGGGCGCCGGCCACTCACTGGAAGGCTACGGCGCTTGCCTCTAGGACCAATGACCGGCGTGAGACCGAGCGGCCGGAGGCAGCGCCGCGGAAGCCGGAAGTGGCGCCATTTCCGGTAGGGGCCGCCATCTCGCCGTGAGACAGCAGGAGCGGAGCCGCGGGATGTTGTCGTCGGTAGCCGCGTACTCGGGCCTGGACAGAGACCCGGCCATGGAGCCCCACAGCGCCGCGGGCCCTTTGCAGCTGCGCTTTTCGCCCTACGCTTTCAACGGAGGGTAAAGCCCGGAGAGCCGCCGCTTCCTCCTTCTCCCCCCATGTCCCTGCCTAAGGCTGTCGGCATGGCTACCCGGCTTTGCCCCGCCAGCCGCAGGCCTCCCTCTTCGTGGTTGCTCGGTTCGATCTTGTTCCTCAGGGCTTCACCTTACAGGCCAGTCACTGGGTCTCGATGTGGACGGGCAGGTTTGCGTGGACAGGAGGTAGAAATTGGTATCTGGGCTCTGCTCTGGAAGAGCTTTAAAGATGGACCGAACCTTTCCTTACTATCTCAGTGGGTTTCTTGCGCTAGCAGGCAAGGGGCAGGTTGAGCATCTGAGATGAAAGAGTTAGGGTTTATTGGCCGTGTCGTTAGATGTAGTTGTGTCTGTAGCTAAATCAAACTACTTCATCATTTTCTGTTATGTTAAATAGCGGGTAGGATTAGTCGGCCAGACTTAGTTTCATAGATAAGTGTTTATTTTTAAGGGTTAGCGTAAGTTCAGGAAAAAAAATACTCAGAAGGGGGACCTTTGAATATTGTATTCTTGCATGTTGCATTCAAGTTGTCTTTTTTTTTTATTAGTTACCATCTTTATCTTAAATAATACTTTTCCTTGATAGTACACTAAAAGAATCAGCGTTGTGGAAAAACACTGTTTAGGACTCCTAACAATGAAGAGCTGTATATTTAAGCACTGATTATAGTTTACCAACCAAACTTTGTACTTTAAAATATCCCCACCCAACTGGAACAAACAGATGGTCCTTTAAGGCAACCAGGTTAATTAATCAGGTCCTTATGGATTTGAAATTTTAATGCAGCTTTTTGCGGTATGTTGCAAACAGGGTGGAAGGCCATGATTTTAGCCTTGTTTCTGCTACTAAAGAGCAGTGTGGTCTTTGGGTACCCCTCAACTTCTTGAACCCAGATTTCCTTGTCTTTCTTAGCTACTCATTTTGGCGTGGGGGCGGGGGGAGAATCAAAAGAGAAGTATTTTGTAAATTGAAAGCAGTTATCTTTTTTAATCCTCATGATGACTGAATGTTAGATGGTATATGCCTCAATTTTACAAATGAGCCTGGGCCCTTAGAAGTTAAATTTTTTTAGTCACAGAGCTGGTGTGAAGTTGAGCCCCAGGATTTGAATCCATAGCTGTGTTGCCATGGAGTTTATGTATGCTTTTATTATTGCACTTCTAAATATTTCCTATGACAACTAATGAAGTAGTTATACCACAAAATGCGTTAATAGACCCATTTCATGAGGCACTTGCAGATTCTATATAAGACTTATAAGGTATTCAGTTTTCATTATTCACTTTTTAACCTTTGTAATCCAATTACTGCCCTAAAGTTAGTTGCTATGGCGTTCTCATTATTGAATTACCTTTTCTCAGTCTTCGTTCTTTTTCTTTAATATTTACTCCTGCTGGCTCTTGGGCAGCCTTTGCTTCTACAAAATAAGACTTAGTCCTGTGTCTTTTTCTATTCTGACTAAATGTGGTTAAACTCCAGTTGATGAGCCTCCACATTTGTCACTGAGTGCTCTCACGCGTTTCATTTATGGGAAGATATTCCCAAATCTGTTTCTCCAGTTGTACCTTTCATGAGCCCCTCGATTCTGGCTTCTTAAATACAACTTTCCACCCGGATTTTCTTCCCTCACCATAACTTAAGATATTAAAACAAAAAGCAAACTAATTATTCCTCTCAATCACTTCTTATTTACACTGCTTATAATTAGGCCATCATGCTGCTTGTCAGAGTTTAAAATCTTGGATGTCAAAATTGGCTCTTCCAGCTTCTAACACATTTTGGTAGTTACAGAAACCTGTACAGTTCGTGTGTTTATGTTTTTTGGATTTACCTGTTTCTTCCTGTTTACGTTGCTACCTTCCTACTGCATTAGTCTTACTGAAAGAGTTTCCATCCTATTTCACATATAGTGTTATTGTCACAGTAGTCTTCTTAAAACTCCACTTTGCAAATGGAACTTTTCTCATTCTGCTCGTATAACCTTTGGTTCCTCACAAAAATTCCGAGATCTGTGCTTTTCCATGTGAGATCTGCTGCTGTTGGATCTGTCCGTGACATAAGCCTTATGCCACTCCACTTGTATACACAAAAAGGGACACCTGAATAAGTTGTTTGAATGTTCTATTTGAATTATACCAGTTTTCCTTTATTCACTGTTCATGTTATGTGCAGTACCATCCTTTTCTACTTGGGACTTTCAGTGCCATCCCACCTCGGTAAGAATAATGGCCGAAGTTTTCTGAGCGCTTATGTTCTGTGAGGCACAGTGCAGGTGCTTTATGTGGGTCATGCCGTCTAACTCTCACAGCCACCCTGTAACACAGCAGCTGCTGATATCATCAACTTGAACTTGGATGATTTGTCCAAGGTCACAGAGCTGTTAAGTGGCAGGGACGGGTTTTGGGTAACTCCAGAGCCCAGGTTCTCAGTGATCATACTCTGCTGTCTCATGCTTATGCCACAAGGATCATAGCTAACACTTTCTGGAGGACCAGTTATGTGTCAGGAACTGGTATGAGGGGTTAACAATTATTAACTCATTTAATCCTCTAACACCCAAATAAGGTAGCTACTGTTATGATCTCTGATACACATGAGGACACTGAGGCCTTGAGAAGTTAAGCAACTTACCCACCGTCTCATTACCTGCTAAGCAGGAGAGCCAGACTTAGAACCCAGACAGTCTGCTTTTAGAATTCATGCTCTAGGCCTCCACTAAACTGCTATCATGAGCCACACAGCCACTAAGGGAAAAGTTTTTTCTTTGTTGGTCCATTTTCCAACAGATAATTTGGGTGTCTTCCTGAGTGCAAGACATTATATAAAGACTTGGATATAAAGAAATGAAAAACATTAAGCCTTTGGACTTCTCTGGAGGTCCAGTGGTTAAGAATGTGCACTTCCAATGCAGGGGGCAGGGGTTCCATCCCTGGTGAGGGAACTAAGATCTCACATGCCGCTTGCCGTGGCCAAAAAATACAAAATACAAAATTAATTTTACGGGGGTCAGGGGTGGTGGTGTGATGAATTGGGAGATTGGGATTGACATGTATACACTGATGTGTATAAAATGGTTGACTAATAACCTGCTGTATAAAAAAATAAATAAAATTAAATTAAAAAAATAAAAAGTGGGATAGGTTCTTAAAATGAGCAAAAAATATATGTATATATTTATACATACGTGCTTATGACTTTTATGTGCAAGAGAATATAAATTTTTAAAAAAGAGAAAACAAAATAAATTTAAAAGAAAAGAAAAACACTAAGCCTCTCTTCCCTGAGCTCGGATAGCTTGTGTTGTAGCGCCACTGTCTACACCTAACTGCCCTTCCACCCCCCGGCGGTAAGGGCCATGGCCTTTGGCTGTTTTATAGTATCGGTAGATGTTAATTTTTTGATGATGGTGATAAGTTAGTGATTTTTTTCTGTTACCTTCTGCTAAGGAACCTGTAGCTCTGATTTAGGTTTGTGTTTTTTACGGAGTACTTAATATTTTTTTCCCAGATGACTTGTAGCCAGGGATCCTTTCCCCTGATCTTTCCTCTTCCGTCTGAATCCTGCACTTGCTTACATCTAGTATATTTTATCCCAATATATGCTGTGGAGCATTCTCATTTTGGGAAAGGTGTTATTACCATCCAGAAGAATTCATTAATTTTTTGTCTTTCTTTTCCCCTCAGTACTGTATTGGCAATTGCAGGAGAAGATTTTTCAATTGTTGCTTCTGACACCCGACTGAGTGAGGGGTTTTCAATTCACACACGGGACAGCCCCAAATGTTACAAATTGTAAGTAAATATTTCTAAGGACATGTTCTCAGCATCTTGTGATTTAATACTGCAGGAGATTTAACTTCTAAATGACTTGTTTCATGAATTTTTAAATTGCCTGTTTGGAGCTTAGCTTGCATTTTTGTTAGGAAATTGTTTTCTAATAATTCAGTATGTAGTCTTCATGATATTTGCCATATCTAGGTACCAACAGTGTTTTTGGTAACTTAAATATTTTTTACCTCAACGTCTTATGAAAATTTCAAATATACGACAAAGGTAGCATAATTTTGTAGTGAACACTCATATACTATCACCTAGATCTTATCAGTTTTTTATTATTATTACTTTATCATACATATTTTCATCTTTCTATGCATCCATTAATATGTTGAATTTTTTTTTTTAATCTGCACCTTAAAAAAGAAAATAACCTGAAACATTCAATTTAACCATATCGTAAGCAGTTATATCCATGGTTCACAGTTTTAATGGGGTGCTTATATTTTTTCTAAAACATAGGAAAGTCATGTGTATGGGGAAAGAAAGTCTGCATAAATTACCTAAATGCATCTTGCGTGTTAGCAGTGTTTGTATTTAACGTTTTTAGACACAGTTAAAAGTGGTGGTTACGCCTGTGTTGGTCCACAAGATCGTCTTAACCTTGAATTGTAGCAGGGGTGGACTGATGAGGTTCGGGTCCTCTGGGAGGGCCTTGCGGTGCTGCAGGGCATGAGCTGGCCCACATCTTAACCTAAAGAACAGTGAACGTGTCTTCATCTTCCCAGTTCCCTTTCTGTCCACTTCTATCTTTTGATACCCCTTTCTCTTCTCCGATTTGTAGTGCACCCATGCTATAATTTTTTTCTAAGTTGTAACTTTTGTAATTTGAAAGTAGTAACGTCATAAATAAAATTTAAATACGTAATTTTATATATATTATCCTTGTGCAAGATTCTGCTCATCTTTGTAATGTTCTGTTTTAGTTTGTGTGCTGCCTAAGTGAATACCCTTTTTTTTTTTTAATGAAATTCAGGTATATAGAGACAGAACATTAATGACTTTCTGTGTTTCTGTCATGCATTTTTTTTTTAATTTATTTTATTTATTTATTTTTGGCTGTGTTGGGTCTTCATTGCTGTGGGCTCTCTCTAGTTGTGGTGAGCGGGGGCTACTCTTCCTTGTGGTGTGCGGGCTTCTCATTGCAGTGGCTTCTCTTGTTCTGGAGCACGGGCTCTAGAGCGCAGGCTCAGTAGTTGTGGCGCACGGGCTCAGTAGTTGTGGCTCACGGGCTTAGTTGCTCCGCGGCATGTGGGATCTTCCCGGACCAGGGCTTGAACCCGTGTCCCTTGCATTGGCAGGCGGATTCTTAACTACTGTGCCACCAGGGAAGCCCTGTCACGCATCTTTTGCACTAGACCATACATGCAGTTGAATTGCCTGCGTGCCCCTGATCCCATGCCCTTTGGGGCTGACCTAGAGCCAAGTCTGCCTCTTCCTCACCTGTTTGAGACTTACATTTCCTCTTTATTCTTTGCATAAAAACGCCTCTTCATTTATGTACCTGGATTTTTGGCAAAAGCATTTTGAAGCTCAGATTTTGTCCTACCCTCTTGGTACTGTCAACTCTTCTCAGTAGTATAAGCAATGAAGCCTTATGGTATATTGGGGGTCCTTGGCTCAGTGCAGTGAGGTTGGTTGTAGGGGTAGATCAGGAAATGCGGGTGATGCCCCTGGAGGTGCCAGTGGTCTCCCCAGCTGGACAAGTATGTTTTGTATGAGTCATCCTTATATTTCTGAAAGGAAGGGTATCATGTGGCCTCTGCTGATTATTTCTTGATGAGATTGGTTTGTGTTTCCTTATACATGTCAAGACTTGGGAATTAATTTTTGAGACAGAGATGTACCAAAATTTTATCATTTTCCCTCTGGTGGGCATTTGGGTTGTTTTTGTTTGTTTTGTTTTGGAGAGCCATTAAAATAATATGTATACTTACACACAAGTGAACCTAGAGTATATCTTTGCAAACTTGCATAAGTTTATTGACTGGATGAATTTCTAGCAGTGGAATTATTGAGTGAAAATGGTGTGCATTTAAATTTCTACTAGATACTGTCAAACAAGCCTTCTAAAAACTTGCATCAGTGTATACTCTTTGCCAGTATCTTGAGAGTACACATTTCCCACAACGTCAGCAGCATTAGGCATTATTAGTCTAATAGGTTTAAATCATCTCTTATTTAGATTTGAATTTCTGATTGGTGTGGAGGTTCTTTTATATGTTTGTGGTGACTTGTGTCTCTTTTTATGTGACTTTCATATAAGTTACCCATCTTTCCATTGTGTTTTTTTTTAATTGAGATATAATTGACATATAATAGTTTCAGGTATGCAACATAATGATTCTGTATTTGTATATATTGCAAAATGATCACAATTAGTCTGGTTAATATCTGTTATCACACATAGTTATGACATTTGTTTCCTTGTGATGAGAACTTCTAAGATCTACTCTCTCAGCAACTTTTAAATATGCAGCACAGGCTTATTAACTGTAGTCACCATGCTGTGTATTACATCCCCATGAGCCATTGTGCTGTTAATGCTTTTCATATTTTTAGGAACCCTTTGTAGAATAAGGAAATTAAAATTAGACTTTGGTTGTATGTACTACACATATATTTTCTTAGTTCTTTTTTTTTTCTTTTTGGCTATGCCGAGTGGCTTATGGGATCTCAGTTCCCCGACCAGGGATTGAACCTAGGCAACGGCGCTCTCGGTTCTTTTTTTTTTTTTTTTTAAACTTTGTTCATTGTATTTTTATAGAAGTTTTAATTTTTTATGTAATCAAATTTATAAAGCTTTTCTGTGTGGACATTGGGTTATATCATATGTAAATTGGCTGCCCTCAACCTAAGGTTGTAAAAAAATTCAGTCATATTTTCCTTAGTCCATTCATAGTTTCATTTATTCTTTTGAGTGAGATGTTGGGGTACAGGACCTCCCCCCCCCCCGCCTCCCCCCAAAAAGAGCTAACTAAATAGTTGCCCCATTACCATTTGGTGAATAATGGGAATGGGAGTTTTCAATTTAAAATTACCCAAGACATGTTTTCCTTTACTGTCAAACCAACTCAGTTTCCTGAAATGTGGTTTTTTTTACAGAACAGACAAAACAGTCATTGGATGTAGCGGTTTTCATGGAGACTGTCTTACCCTGACAAAGATTATTGAAGCAAGACTAAAGGTAGATGCTTTTGTATATGTCTACACTATTGAAAGCTAATAACAGTTCTTTAGACTCTTTTAAGCGTACATCATGACTTGCTCGGAATAGCTGGAGAAGAACTAGTTCAGCAGGTGAAACTATAACCTACCCTGGAAATGAAATGATACTGTTAATGCAGCATCATCAAAGTAGCATAATGTGAAACTACAGCAAGTCCCTTTTGTTAAAATACATGTACAGTATGAAGTAAAGGATTATCTACCTTTTTTGAGGCAGACTGGGAGGGGTTTCTTCTGAAGATACTCTTCCCTCAGAAATGAAACAAATCCGTTTCTGCAGAGGAGGCAAGCTTTTAGACCGAAGCCTGGTCTGGAGTACCGTCAGCTGACGTGCTCTCTTCATAGCACTGCACTGTTGGCAGGAGCAGGGGAAGAAGGAACAAACCAGCCGTTGGCGCTGGAGGCATGACCCACGCCATTATCACCTACCCACGCCATTGTCACCTACCCCTCAACAGGCTTTCGTTGGTCGCTAGCTGAGGAAGGAGATTCGACACAAGGTGGATGAGGGTGGAGGAGACGAAGAAAAGGGTGGTATTCAGAAGAAGTAAGAGAACGAGACAGACTAACCTGTTTTACAGTTTTTAAAGGGCTGACACTGCCTGCATGTCTTCCGTGGGAGCTGGGGAGGCATAGAAAACAAAGGAATGCTGACTTGATGAAAGCAGAGGCCTGTCTGGATTTTCATTATCGCCCGTGTGCATTAGCAGTGTTTGCTGCAAATAGTTTCAGGGAGAATAGGATAGGTGTAATTTGGACTGTACTAAAATGGATTTTATCTGTAATAATAACCAGTAACTACTCTCTTCTTAGTTGGTAACAGTATAGGGTTAGAGTAGGATTCTCAATCACCATGTGTCAATATTCAGAAATGTAGCTCTGTTTCTTAATCAGTTATAGCCTGCTGACATTTCTTAAACTGCTGATATTTACAGTGTCAATATTATATGCTGTTAATTTTCTTATTTAATTTTGTAGGCTATGTGTCGTAATTTTTAATTTAGTAGTTGGTAAATCCAGCTGGTACATGAAAAAGTTAGTCGGGTTGGTCGCGTTCTGTTTTGCCTATTTGTGAATAACCCTTAAGATTATGAGTGATGCACTGGAGTATGTAATGAATTTGTTTAACTGATACTTGCTTTTTGAATGTGTAGAAATGATTTCATTCAGCATTTATCAATTGTTAACATTTATTTAAAACCTATTTATATTGAAAGCTTTAGTGACATATTTATTGAGGTATTTGTATGATTCCTAATGCATATTTTATAAATGGCATTTAGAGGACAAAAATAAACGTGACCGGGAGAGTAGTGTTTTGTTAATAAAATAAAACAAGCAACAGTGAGTTCAACTCAATGTACAGTCCTTGAAATTTTTCTTTCATATAATTATTGTGTAGATGGTGAGGTGAATAAATGTTGGTGCTTGGTTTTGAAATGAAATGAAATCAAGAATTTTCTTTATAACCGTGGAAAAAATGTTTCTATACACCGATTTATCCAAGTAGCTCATTTCTCATCTTTCTTCAGTATTTGTCATTGTTTGATTTTATAGTACTTCTTAGGTTTCTCTTCAGAGATGTTTGCTATATGTAGCTGACAAATTGCTGAACTTAAATTTATTTTATTGGATAATTTGGGATTCCCAAGGATGTAGTAAATCTAAGATTGGAAATCACTGTATAAGATGCTATTTTGGATACTTCTGTTCTCCATGGTAGATGCTCTAAGGATCAAGACCACTGTACTGTATTCACACACAGTTGGGGTGCTGCCCTCATATCTCACAGGTATCTACTCTGCAAAGAGGGGGACTTATATCTGAGTCTGATCAGGAGTTAGCATAGCAGATATCGTCAACTTTATGAGCCATTTGGTTTCTGTGGCAACTGTTCAACTCCGCCCTTGTGCAGAAGCGGACATAGACAATATGTAATGAATGAACGAGACTGTGTTCCAGTAAAACTTTATAGAAACAAGTGGTGGGCTGGATTTGGCCCATGGACTTTCCTGACCACTGTCTGTTTGCAGAGAGGAGAGCTGGATTTGGAACACCCTCTCCAGGTCGCCTCATATGCTCTGTGTATATTTGCTCTGGAGTTAGCAGTGCCTGGGATGAGGATGGCATGGAAAGTAGTCTTTAAGCCAAAGAGCTGAGGGCAAACTTAGCATTCTTTCCCATAGAAGTGTTTGTAGCCCCCAAAAATGACAGGACATAATAAAGTATTATTTTATTTTAGTAGTATTGTGTTGTTTGATCATGAAAGAAACAGGCATCCTTTCCCACTTCACCAAGATAGGCTTTCATTCTTTTCAATTTACTGTTCATTGTTCTAGTCTTTAATATATTCTGCCTCTACATGCGTGTTATTTTTGTTAATAATTGCAGATGTATAAACATTCCAATAATAAGACCATGACGACAGGGGCGATTGCTGCAATGCTGTCTACGATCCTGTATTCTAGGCGCTTTTTTCCCTACTATGTGTACAACATCATCGGGGGACTCGATGAAGAGGGTAGGATGTTTTCTTTCTGGATGATGAATGGGGTGGCATGTCTTAGATGTGTGTGTTTCCAACCAGAGTTGAAAAGAACCAGATACCCTCTTCCCAGCAACTTCATTTTCTCATAATTAAAGCAGTGAAGAAACTGAAGCTAAAAGGGAAATAAATGATTATCCAGAGACACACAGCAAGTGGTGTATTAAGTGAATGTTGGGCAGTCAGTTGTTTTACTATTTTCTCAAGATCTTACATGAATTTGATAGTATATTTAGCATTTTAATCTTACAGAAAGAAACCTGACTTGGAGAAGCTTGACCTAAGTATGATTCTAAGTAAGACAAACATACTTGACTTCAAAAGGTTTTTTTGAAAGTAATGTGTTAAAGAAGTGCATTTCCACCAGTGTTTTTGGATCATTTTTAAAATCCCTCTTTGATTTTCTGTCAGAGTCATACCAGGAGGGCCAGGGAAAATCAGCGTTGTTACTTGACATTTCCATGCTGTTTTTGATCCAAAGCATGGATCAAAGGGCAGCAGTGTTTTTCACCAGGTCTGATTTGAATTGACTTTTAGTTGCTTCCAGAAATCAAATACAATCTCCCAGGACAGATCTGTGCTGCCTTTTAGAGTAGTCCATTGTAAAAAGAAGTTACAGAAATGTCTTGGGTATCATTGAAACGAGTCTACCTCTCTGGGAGGGAAGGTTTCTGGGTAGGATGGAGTCAGGTTCTTCTCATCTCCTCTCTAGTTTTTCCTCCTGTCCGTTTCTGTTCCGTAGGTTTTTTTCTTTGTTCTCCCTCTCTCTCTCTCTCTCACCTCTGCCCCTGTATGTTACCTCTGGGAGCATTCTCATCATTTTACCTACCATGGTTTATATGAGGACAAATTAGGTTGACACAGTTTTTTCAGGCTTTCAAACTTGCTTGAAAACTAAGAGAAAATATAAAGCACAGAAATGGTACATAGAAATTAATTACACTTAATCTGGGTAATTAAATTCTAGCCACAGGTTAGCTTGCCTAACCCAGCATGCTGGGCACTTCTGGTGCCTTTTTTGACTTCAGTTGTGTCTGACTTGAATGTCAGGTTAATAAGTTCAGATTTTAGCAATATTAGTAACAGCTGCCGTTGAATCTCAGCAGCCGGACATGTCCTTTGAGTCTTCCTGAGCATCAGGCTGATGGGAGAAAGCTCATGTGTACTGAACGGCAGAGCTAAGGTTTGGATCTGTTTGACTTCAGAGCCCTGTGCTTTGATTTCCACGTGATTACACTCTTGCTTGTTTTGGTGGTATTCGCAGGCATTTCTAACCTTTTTTTTCCCCCCCTCTAATCTTGTCTGGTTTGATTTGATTTTTATTCTTTAGAGGAATTTATGTGTGTAGTAAAGCCGTCCTTTGCCTTCTTTTTCTGTTTCCCAGGACAGTCTCCAGCTCTTTCACCCGTGCTTTCCTCTTGCTTGGTTTATTTCCTTGTTTGGTGGTGTGCATCTCTAGAGAAATTTCTGAAGAAAGGAATCAGGAGACCTTTTTGAGTCTTTTCTGTATCCTAGTGTTGTGAGAGGTTACAGCGAGGCTCCTCGTCCAGAGTCTTTTCTCATTTCCTTTGTCTCCTCTGCCTTCTTCTTGCCTCTCCTCCTCCTCCTCGCCCAGCCCTGCCTTCTCCACAGCCACCTGGGCTGTGATCCCATAGGTCCTCATTTTTTCCCCAGCATGTTGTCCACCTGTTTATTTTTTTGTCCTGCTCTGAAGATTTCCTCAACTTCAGTGCCTCATTCTTTACTGAGCTTTCTATTTTTGCCATCATTAATTTCCAAGAGCTTTTTCTTATTTGTTAGCTCCTTTATTTTTATTTTAAGTATCCTGTTACTGCTAGATTTTTTTTTTGTACTTCCTTTGAAGTTTTCCTGTGTTCTCTACATTTTATCCAATTGCTTTTTTTAATGCATAATTTGATAAGTTTGGAATATGTATACACCCACTGAGACAATATATTCCTTTTTTAAAAAATTATTTATTTGTTTTTATTTTTGGCTGCGTTGGGTCTTCGTTGCTGTGCGCAGGCTTTCTCTAGTTGTGGCGAGCAGGGGCTGCTCTTCATCACGGTGCGCGGGCTTCTCATCGTCGTGGCTTCTCTTGTTGCAGAGCATGGGCTCTAGGCATGCGGGCTTCAGTAGCTGTAGCACTCGGGCTCAGTAGTTGTGGCTCGTGGGCTCTAGAGCACAGGCTCAGTAGTTGTGGCGCATGGGCTTAGTTGCTCCGCAGCATGTGGGAAGAGATCTTCCCGGGCCAGGGATTGAACCCCTGTCCCCTTCATTAGCAGGCAGATTCTTAACTACTGCGCCACCAGGGAATCCCTCAGATTGCTTTCTTCATCTTGTTTATTTTTGGCTGCTGCCTTCTACATTGGAGGCTTCCTTCAAATTTCTTTTGAATTTTGGCCGTCCATTTGTACTGAAGAATGATAATCAAAATCTGGTCATAAAGGTCTGCACTGAAGGAGTACATCAGCTCTCCATTTAACACTTCTGTTTTTGTACCTGCCTTTTACCTTGTCCGTGCTTAAGCCTGGTGCCTCCAAGTCCAGAGCCTCTGCTGAAGTTTTGAGATTTTTTTTTTTTTTTTGGCTGTGTTGGGTCTTCATTGTTGTGCGCAGGCTTTCTCTAGTTGCGGCGAGCGGGGGCTACTCTTTGTTGCGGTGCATGGGCTTCTCATTGCAGTGTCTTCTCTTGTGGCGGAGCATGGGCTCTAGGTGCGCGGGCTTCAGTAGCTGTGGCTCGTGGGCTCTAGAGCGCAGACTCAGTAGTTTTGGCGCATGGGCTTAGTTGCTCCACGGCATGTGGCTTCTTCCCGGACCAGGGCTTGAACCCGTGTCCCCTGCATTGGCAGGCGGATTCTTAACCGCTGAGCCACCGGGGAAGTCCTTGTTTTGAGATTTTATTTCCTGTCTTTTGTGTTGGTGGAAGTGGGGCTCTGTTCCTATGGAGTCCCTCAGGACACTGGGTCAACAGCTGACTTCAGCTCACAGTCAACAGCTATCTACTTTGACCTCTGTGCCCTTACCTCTCCAGTTGCAATCATGCCCTCTTTTAAAAAATTTTCCCCAAGTTAATGAGGGCTTTAGTTTTTCTGTAATGAAAACAATAATGCTTATAGAAGTCAAATAGTACTGGGAAATACAAAAATAAAAGTAGTAATCCCCCAAAGCCTGTCCCTAGAGATAATTACTATTCAACTTCTAGCGAACATTCTTTTAGATATCTTGGTATGCATACGTGTACACTACATAAGTAGGATGTAGTTTATACGTTTTTCTGGGACTGTACAGTGGATGTATTATCACTGAGGTAGTTTTATGCTGGTGGATAAAGACATGTGTATGATTTCAAGGCTGACATACGGGATGGAGCTGCACCGTAGTTTCCCCACCAGTCCCCTGAGGGTCATGTAGGTTGTTTCCAGTTTTCTCAATATAAACAATATGACAACTCCTGTACATACAATTTTGTGTACTTCTCCGACCCTGCTTATCTCCTTGGAAAAAATTCCTAGAAGTCGAGCTTCCGGGTCAGAGAATATCTATGTGTTGTGCGTTCTACTGGCACCATGGGCTGGGCCTTAAGAAAGAGTCCTCCTGCTCTCTTCCAGCAGCGGTGTGAGTACCTTCTTTTATTTTGGGTTTTTTTGGTTCTGTTTTTGCATCCTAACCAGTATCAGAATTTTAACACATTCTGTGTCTTTGCCTAGTAAATACTTTGTTGTTTTAATTTATATGTATTTTTTGTTTATAGAGGTTGGGTGTCTTCGTGTTTATTGCCCTTTTCATTTCTTCTTTGGAGACTGACCCATGTGTTAATCTTTGCTCATTCCCTTATTCGCAGGTTAGTCTTTTTCTTACTGATTTATAAGAACAACTGTGTTAACCCTTTGTAATGTATGTGGTAGACACCGTGCAAGAGTGTTCTTGGTCTCTGCCCTTTTGGGATGTGTCTTTAGCTACACACAAGTTCCTGAGTTTCATCCAAATCTGTCGGTCTTTTCTTTATGGTATTGAGTGTCTTAACTTTGTTAGAAACGCCTTCCCCACCAGAGGCTTACCTGTGTTTTTTTCTAGGACTTGTCTGGTTTTATTTTATTTTTTACTTTGAAATCATCGCACTTTTTAAGAATTATTTCGATGAGGAAAATCACTTTATACCTACAGTCAAGACAGCCTTCTGCACTCATGTTACAGATGTCTCTTGCTTTTTCTAAGGGAGTCTTTGAAGCTGTGGTCTTGGGTACATTCCACTCTTTCGTTTTCCTCAAAGCTGTTGTGTGTGGTTTTCTGAGATTGGTTTGCCCTTCGGTAAATCTTTTGAGCCTCATTTTACTTGTGGCCTATTGGCCTCATGAGCGATATGGTTGTTCTTTCGGCTTTATACCTCAGAGCGCTTCTTTATGTGTTGAAGTTAGTGGCCTTGCTCGCTGTGACCTTGTTTCTTGTTCTAAGCTTGCTCCCACCAGAGCACTTCTCCAGGTTCTTTCAGGTGCTGCCTCCTCAGCCGGGTTAGGGTTACGGTTATATCTCCGTAATTCTGCTGTGGGAAAAATACACACAGCTAACGTTGGCAGTTGTCCATGGTAGGAAGAAGATTGTCCTTATCTCGCATCTCCCAGGGTAACTACTGGAGTGTTTCAGTTATGGCATAAGGTGTTTTAAAAATCAGTTGTGTCACTTTTAAGTCATACCTTATAAATGATCCATGATTTCTCACACTCAGAACACAGTTGTTTTTAAAAGGCCTTTTTAAAAATTAGTGACATGTATTCTTTGTAATAAACTCAATACCAAAGCATATAAAGTGATTCACTTCTTTTCCTGTCTGTAATCCCACAAAGATGGATAACTACAGTTTACTTATTAATCTTTCCATACGTTTTTGTGTGTATATATAAATGTGTGTACAGTTTACTTAAGGCCTTTAAACAAAAATAGGACTGTACTCTGCATACCACAGAGCTCTTTATTTTACATTGTCCTACGGATGTGTCCCACAGACCTGTCTTCCTCTTCGTGGTCTGCACATTGCTATCTTGACATATCATTTTCTGCTAATGGATTTGGTTGCTTGTAAGTTTTTGCTCTGTAAGAGATACAGAAATGATCTTGTACATATTGCTTTGTGTGTTTATGTAAGCATTACTTGTAGGTAAATCTTAATTCTGCAAGTGAAATTACTACTGGGTCATAGGGTATGTACTTTTTCTCCCTACTCTTCACTGCGGTGCACGGGCTTCTCATTGCGGTGGCGTCTCTTGTTGCGGAGCATGGCCTCTAGGTGCGCGGGCTTCAGTAGTTGTGGCTCGCGGGCTCTAGAGCGCAGGCTCAGTAGTTGTGGCGCACGGGCTTAGTTGCTCCGCGGCATGTGGGATCTTCCCGGAGCAGGGATTGAACCCGTGTCCCCTGCATTGGCAGGCAGATTCTTAACCATTGCGCCAGGGAATTCCAGGGAAGTCCCTGAAATTTCTTCTTAATTAAATTGATGCTTTTATGGTGCTGATGCTAAAGAGTGTGCTTACTGTTAGTTTAAAAATACACAGTAAGTTTCCATGCTTCTCCCATGCAGCACCAGGGAAACCTGACACTTGTGTCTGTACTGCAGCTACACCAGTTAGCTTTGTGCGAGTGTCGTGAGGAGTTTGGTGCAGAACTTAGAGCAGGACCTGTGGTTGTCAGCTAGTGAACCTGTGAGACCACATGCATGGTGGGAGCCACGGCGTGGTGTCCGGTGATGGTGGCTGGAAGAGAGCACGAAGCCCCTGGTGGCAAACGCCATAGCGGACAGGAGTGGGCAGGTGGGCCTCCGATTGCGTTCTGAGGGGAGGGGAGGGGAGGGGAGGAGCAGACTGCACTTCTTCTGAAATTCTAGCCAAGTTGATAGTCCATTTTGTATCACATTTTGATTAGATTTATTTTTACCACGATTTGGGAATGTGGTCAAGATGCATCCTTACGGAGACTGTTTTCTTCTTTAAGGGAAGGGCGCTGTGTACAGCTTTGATCCGGTGGGGTCCTACCAGAGAGACCCCTTCAAGGCTGGAGGCTCAGCCAGTGCCATGCTGCAGCCCCTGCTTGACAACCAGGTAATAAGACTGCGCCCGGGGCTGGTGGCATTAACACGAAGTGCCTCCCTCTGCGCTCTCGTCGTGAGCTTAGGGGGGCGCAGAAGTCAGCGCTTCCTTGCGATTCGCTGCTGAGCTGCTTGGCTGATGTGCTCCACCCAGCCTTCCTGCCGCCGCGGCTCCAGCTGCTTCCCTGGTCTCGTGACTCCGGAGGCGCTTCGGTCTACGGTGGTTGGTCCATGTTTTTGGTTCTCCTCTTGCCATTTTTACGTGAAGTCACGAAAATGCATTTCTCCCCCAATCTCACCATTTCTGTGTCGCCTCATTTTGTATTCTAATTTCCAAGCATATCTTTCATTTGCCCCCTTTTCTGTTAGTGCTGGCCACATTCGGGCTTGCATGGCCTCTTGCCTGGATCATTGTGTTTATTTCCTAACATCCTTTTTGCCTCCAAGCTTACTTCCCTACTTCATCCTCCTCGCTTATCTGAAATGTGTTATGTGATATGTAGTTACCCCTGCTTATTGCTTATCTGAAATGTGTTATGTGATATGTAGTTACCCCTGCTTATTGCTTATCTGAAATGTGTTATGTGATATGTAGTTACCCCTGCTTATTGCTTATCTGAAATGTGTTATGTGATATGTAGTTACCCCTGCTTATTGCTTATCTGAAATGTGTTATGTGATATGTAGTTACCCCTGCTGATTGCTTATCTGAAATGTGTTATGTGATATGTAGTTACCCCTGCTGATTGCTTATCTGAAATGTGTTATGTGATATGTAGTTACCCCTGCTTATTGCTTATCTGAAATGTGTTATGTGATATGTAGTTACCCCTGCTTATTGCTTATCTGAAATGTGTTATGTGATATGTAGTTACCCCTGCTTATTGCTTATCTGAAATGTGTTATGTGATATGTAGTTACCCCTGCTCGTTGCTTATCTGAAATGTGTTATGTGATATGTAGTTACCCCTGCTCGTTGCTTATCTGAAATGTGTTATGTGATATGTAGTTACCCCTGCTCGTTGCTTATCTGAAATGTGTTATGTGATATGTAGTTACCCCTGCTCGTTGCTTATCTGAAATGTGTTATGTGATATGTAGTTACCCCTGCTCGTTGCTTATCTGAAATGTGTTATGTGATATGTAGTTACCCCTGCTCGTTGCTTATCTGAAATGTGTTATGTGATATGTAGTTACCCCTGCTCGTTGCTTATCTGAAATGTGTTATGTGATATGTAGTTACCCCTGCTCGTTGCTTATCTGAAATGTGTTATGTGATATGTAGTTACCCCTGCTCGTTGCTTATCTGAAATGTGTTATGTGATATGTAGTTACCCCTGCTCGTTGCTTATCTGAAATGTGTTATGTGATATGTAGTTACCCCTGCTCATTGCTTATCTGAAATGTGTTATGTGATATGTAGTTACCCCTGCTCGTTGCTTATCTGAAATGTGTTATGTGATATGTAGTTACCCCTGCTCGTTGCTTATCTGAAATGTGTTATGTGATATGTAGTTACCCCTGCTCGTTGCTTATCTGAAATGTGTTATGTGATATGTAGTTACCCCTGCTCGTTGCTTATCTGAAATGTGTTATGTGATATGTAGTTACCCCTGCTTATTGCTTATCTGAAATGTGTTAATGTGATATGTAGTTACCCCTGCTTATTGCTTATCTGAAATGTGTTATGTGATATGTAGTTACCCCTGCTCATTGCTTATCTGAAATGTGTTATGTGATATGTAGTTACCCCTGCTCATTGCTTATCCGCGTCATCTCCTGTCACTCCGTATTCCACTCAGATCCTTGAAATGATGTACCTTCCCGTCTCCATCCCTTTGGAGACACCACGGCCTCCGTCTGGAACGTTACTCCATCCTTTAACTCGTTTATCCTTTAGCACTCCTCTACTCAGATGTATTTTCTGCTGAAGCTTTCTTTTCTTCTCCCGGGAGATTCAGTTATGACAGCTTGGGGCTCTCCTGGCTCTATTTTCTTCTTAGTTTCAGCGCATTCTGTAACGATAGTTTGCTTACGTATGTTCACCCCTCTACTGTATGCTTCTCAAGAGCAGTGGCTTTGTCTCAGTGGATATTTGTCAGGTGTTAGGTATGTGTAATTCAGCCAGGTCTGGAAATATTTCAGTTGAGGGACATTTGAAGTTTGTGTGATGTGTTCATTTTGAACCCTGAGACATGTGAAAGCCTTGGGGGAGACTGGACTGCTTTTGTATGGTCACATGATGCCTCATCCAAGTTTTCTGTCCCACCAGGTTGGTTTTAAGAACATGCAGAATGTGGAGCATGTCCCACTGTCCTTGGACAGAGCCATGCGGCTCGTGAAAGACGTCTTCATTTCTGCCGCCGAGAGGGACGTGTACACTGGGGACGCACTCAGGATCTGCATCGTGACCAAGGAGGGCATCAAGGAGGAGACTGTGCCCCTGCGGAAGGACTGAGTTCTGTGCCGTTGTCCTTGATCAGTTCAGAACTGGTTAAGTTTGTACCTGGGGACTGTTGGACCGATCTGTTTTATTAAAGAATAAAACCCCAAGCACTTATTTTGTTATGACTTGTTTTCTTCCAGGACAGAACTAGGAAGTAGAATTTCTTTTTCCTTCCATTTTCTTCATTCTTCCTGTATTTTTCTGTCCTCCAGAGCTGTTTTGTATTTTAAGGATACAAAATCTTTTAGCTTTCATCTATCTGGAAAAGTTCACTGTTTTGATCAGCTTATCGTCTTACAGTAGTCAGCCCATCTCATGAAGAGAGTGTTTGTTTGGAATTTATTTAGCCCACCCAGCTTGCCTTGAAGGGCAGATTACCTTTAAACCATTTCAATTTTATTAAGACATTAATGGATGTAAATACAATATGTTAAAATTTATCATCCCTGGGATTGTTAAACAGTCTGGAATGGCTGTTTTGGAGGAAAATCTTTAAATCAACCAGAATAGAAGAAAATTGTAAAAGCAGATAGCCCTGTAAACGGGCTTTAGCCAGAAATCTGGAATAATTTTTATGAACACTTTGGGAATGTTAAAATTGATACCTAAATTTCGATAGAGTTTTTGTTTTAGAGCTGTTAAGTGCATTTTGACTCCATCAAAATGCGATGGAGTCAACATTGGATTTGGAGTAATTTTCTTGATGTCGAACAAGTCAAATTTTGTGCTACGTAGGGGTGTGATTTGCCTCGCGGCCAATTTTACTGTTGGCCTTCCATGAAGAATTTAAATGATCAAAACCCTGTAGAGGATACATATTTTCAAATTTGCTCGAGAAGTATTTGTTGAATACTCTCTCACGGGCACCAAGGATGCAATGGTGACATCTCATTCGTTTCTCTTAGAACATCACAACTGGAAACTAGACTATCCCACTCAAGGTACACATTTGTCTTTATTATACCAGTTATCCAGAGACAGACACAGAATCAGTAGGATACAGCCGGAGATTTATTACTGGTCACTGGCTCACACGGTTATGGAGGCTGAGGAGTCCCGTTCCCTGTGGCCTGCAGCCTTGAGACCCGGGAGAGGTGGGGGTATGGGTTCCAGTTAGAGTCTGAAGGCCTGAGACCCGGAGAGCCGACGGGGTGAGATCCTGTCCCCAAGGACGAGGGACGACAGCAGTCCCAGTGCAACAGGGAGGGAGAACAATTGGATGATGCCCACCCAAACTGGGGAGGGCAACAACCTCCTTACTCGGTCCAGTTCAAATGTTGATGTGGGATTCAGTTTTTCACTGCTTAAAATTATATATATTGTGCCTAAAATGTTTCTATAAGGTCCTCACCTCCCAAGGTTTCTAGGACCATTTTCCCCCCCACCCTCAGTTACAAATTATTTTAGCATAATATTCCTCTAGACCGTGAACGTGGTCTCATTTGAAGGTCTTGTCCAGAATGTGCTAGATATGGACCCTTCTGGAGCTCCCTGTGACTCCAGTTTGAGTGGCTTTTATAGGTCATTCAATCTCAAGTGCTCACCTTAAAAAGGCAGCCTTTCAGCACTTCGATAGGTTGGAGGTGCCAGCCATTAAGGTCCTGATTGGAAAGCTGCCATTATGTTGTGACTCTGCTTTATAGATGAGCTACATTCCCGCCTGTAGCACAGAACTGAAAGAATCTGATAATGTTAGAAATTGTTCGGGGAAAGGAGCACTTACTCTTTGGAGGTATTAGCCATGGCTTTGGTTTACACACACTGAATTGGAATGCTGTGTAGATGTTTGTTTTTTCTTTAATTATCAGAGAAGAAATGCTTTTTTGCAGTCTGCTCGACAGGGCTGCCCAATGGGGTAGCGCCGGCTCAGAGCTGAGCCTGTGACGGGCAGGGGCTACTCTTGTGCCTCTGAGTTTCACACGCAGCCACATTGCCCGCTCTAATTGCAAAGACAAATCAGGCTGTGAGACAGTGACTGCAAGCCTACTTGAGAGGAACATGAACCACTTAGTAGGAAAATGGTCTTTATTACTAAACTGTCTCAATGATTACCCTGATGGGTTTTCCCCCTGCTTTTCTGTACCTGCTAACCTAGGAGAGCCCTTCAGTAACGTCTTCTGACTCCAGGGTCTACCATTCCCTCTGTTTGTGACTTTCAAGGTGTGACTAGTGGGTCCCCTATATCAGAATTCTGTAGAGCGCTTGTTAAAAATGAATTCCTGGGGCTTCCCTGGTGGCGCAGTGGTTGAGAATCTGCCTGCCAATGCAGGGCACACGGGTACGAGCCCTGGTCTGGGAGGATCCCACATGCCGCGGAGCAACTAGGCCCTTGAGCCACAACTACTGAGCCTGCGCGTCTGGAGCCTGTGCTCCGCAACAAGAGAGGCCGTGATAGTGAGAGGCCCGCGCACCGCGATGAAGAGTGGACCCCGCTTGCCACAACTAGAGAAAACCCTCACACAGAAACGAAGACCCAACACAGCCGAAAGTGAATAAATAAATTTTTAAAAATAAATAACAAATGTTCAAGTACAATTGGTGTCTTTCAAAAAAAAAAAGAATTCCTGGCCCACCCCAGACACATTGTCCTGGTTTCTGGACTAGGCCATGAAAACTTGCATTAGGAAACAAATACCCAATGTGAAAACTCCCGTAACTCTTCAGGCAGGCCCAGTCGGAGGAACAACCCTTAGGAGACATACAACGAAGGACTGATTACAGGTTTGACCTCGTGCCGTTGTGAGGGGCCAGTTAGAGGTGCGTGTGCTTGTTGCCAGGGCCCAGGGCACAGCGCAGCCTAGGCTGGTGGGAAGGGACAGTGGGTGTGAAGGGAACACACGGCCAGTCTGGAAACTATGAACTGGGGCGTGAGGACATTCTCAGCAGCCCCACTACCTCCAGAGACGGCTACAAGGGGCTGAGCTAAACACGCACCCGGCCCAGCAGCCGGGAGAAGCTAGAGGGAGGCCGGCGGGAGCTGAAGGCACCACCACGCCCACCAGACGGGCACAAAAGGAAGACGGGTGCTGTCTCACCTCACCGGCCAGCCCGCTTCCTGAGTCGGCAGCAGCAGGCCACATCTAAACGTGGGAAGGACATTCAGGTTCCCACCCCACAGAGGAGGAGGCAGCTATGTCCATGGGCGATTTGGACCGCGGGCAGCCCGAAGGCTTGGAGAGCTGGGGTACAAGAACCTCCTGCTACCGTTCTGCTGGTTAGGCCAGAGGGTATGAGAGAGTTGTCTGTTAACATCCGGGGCCGGGTTACTCTCTTGGACGGGGAGGGGCTCACGGTGTGTCTGTAGTGACTCTGGGCACGTCCAGCCGAGGAAGAGGCCCTGACCACCACGGCCACCATCACCCTCTCTGAGCAGGTGCCCAGCGTCTCTGTCCTGAAGGCATCTGCTCTCCTCTCTCCTCTAGCATGAGATTAGCTGCCCATGTGGCTCTCCCTGGTCTGAGTGCCTCCTTGGAGTGTGTAATCATCTTTGAAAAATGTTTTTTCTGTAATAGGAAAATCTTTTCAAAAAACAGCCTGGGAAAACAATAAGCAACAAAAAACCAACATGGGGTATGAATTGATATCCACAGGGCAGACTTAGAAAGTATAGGTGACCTGGAGTGTGGTCTCACACACTGTCCTCAAGCAGACCCACAACCTGTGCCTCTTCTGCAGTGAGATGTTGCTGGAGGGGCCCTGCTGGAAGCTGTGGGTTTGGAGGAGGAGTTGGCTGCGGTCCAGGGAGGCCATCGGACCCTCACTCTTAATGGAAGTCAGATCTGTGGGCCACTCTCCCTGAGGCCACTTGATGGCAGTGTTGTCTCACCTGGCTGGCCATCCTGCAGCTGGGGACCTGGTGTTCGGTAAGGAAGCATGTTGCTGGCCCAAGTTCTCCCAGCGCAGACTGCTGAGCTCCTGTGAGAGCCCTGAGCCTGGTGGTAAATCCTGTTTGGTAACCTGGAAGGAGGGTTGCCTTGCTATGTGCTAAATCCCCCTCACCCTCATATCAAAGTGGAAAGGACAGGAGATGAATGCAGAAAAATTGGTAGTAATCGATACTGGCAGAGATAAACCGAAAAGTTGGGAGGTAGTTATCTATACTGGAGGTCCTGTGTATGTGTATGGGTGGGAGGGGAGAGAGGGAGAAAGAGAAAGGAGGGGAGAAAACATCAGAACACAGAATTTCTTTGGAAATGGGGAAATTTACGGGGTTTGCTCAGGTAGCTGACTGGTGGTAGAACTGAAATTAAGACTCAGTATTCGTTTTATGCTACTGGGCTCTCTCTCTGGGTTTTCTTTGTTTTCTGCTACCAGTAAATCCTTTTACTTCTTGTACTTCAGTATGTTCCTTTCAAATGAACTGTGATGTTATGATGCTCTAAGGACCCAAGGCTACAAATGCCACTGAGATTCGTGGGTGAAGATTTTGTGTAGGAGCTCATGGTAGAAAATATCCACAAAGTCATGAGCACAATCTCCATTTAATGAAGTTCTAAATCCCAGGGAGTGGGCTGCTTACTTCGAGTAGTAACTACACCCCCAAGAAAATGCAAGAAAAGACTTGCTTTTCTTGCATTTAACTTAATGCCTTTTGACTTAATAGGAGTTGGCCTCTACTGATTTCCTGTGCCACTGGCAAGGGAGACATGTGTTTTCCTTATATATCACAGGTAATTTTGCCTTTCTTCTCTTTTGCTCAGAAGAGAAATCTGGTAACCCCGAGGCTGACCTGCCCTAACTGGAAAAAGTTCAAAAAGGAAAAAGGAAAGCTTGCCATTATAATGACCACATTTTCTAAGCCAAAGTTTGAAACATGCTGTAACATACGGTCTGACCAAACATTTCAATTCAAGGCTGTCTTTCAAATATTAACACTTGTAATAGACCTGTTAAGAGTACCTATTTAGTTTTGGTTTTCTTTCCTAACATTTATTTTTAACTATTTCAAAACCTGCACCTGGATTATGTTTTCTTCCCGTTCTGATAATCTCATCAACTTTTTGAATTGACTGTTGAGAACCACGAGGCTGGCCTAGAGGCCGAAGACACGGCTGGTCCGTTTGTGGCGATGTTGCTGGTTTTCCTCTTCACTTAGGATGCTAAGAACGTCCACCTACAAACCTGAAATGTTGGCTAGCATCTCAGGAGGTCATCTCGGACTGTACGAACTCTGTTATCACTGCTTCCTGGGAGGGGTGCTGTGTACGAATCTCTGGAAGCTTGTAGGCTTGGGGAAGGCCTCCAGGAGAACTGCCAACCATCCTGCTCCTGGACTCTGAGGCTCTGAAAGCCTTAAATGTCATGGAACCCTCCCCATTTGTAGGATCCTTGTGAAACTTCTCAGAGGGAAGGGGAAGGTGTGAACAGGGAGAAAGACACAGGGTCAGGGACAGGAGGCCCTGGGTAATGTCAGAGAGCCAGGGTGGTTGGTCATATTCCTTTCTGCAGGCTCTGAAAAGAGTATGAACCATGTGAGCTGGGACTTGAGAACAAAGAAAAGCCAGGGGTTTGAGGATCTTGGGGATGAGTTTGCAAGGCTCATTTGTTCCCCGAAATACCAGCTGAGCACCATCTCCGTGCCAGGCCTGGGCGCAGCACTGACAGACACCAGTCCTCTGGAGAAGCTCGTCTTATGGTGGGGGAAGGGAGACAGTCAACACAGAGGAATATAGGTTCTAGAGGGAGCAGAGCAGGAGGGAGGCTGTGCTGGCGACTCTTCCTGAGAAAGAAGCCAAGCGCTTAGTGTTGTGCGTCAGCGGGAGGCTGGGACCCTAACGCGAAGGTCATGTGTTGAAGCCTCAGCTTCTTCCTGTGCGGTGCTCCTGGTTCCCTTTGAGAAAAGCACTGGAACTCGGCCCACGTGGGCTGTTGCTGGTGGGGGTCCTGACGTGCAGCACATCTAGGTAAATAAAAACCTCATCCAGACGCTGTTTCTGTTTTAAGTTCCTTATAAACCAACCATTGGGAATGATTGAGCAATTTATGAAATACTGACTACCTAGGAACTCTGCAGCCCTTAAAAGTAGTGCCCATGAAGCCCTTGTGGTAACACTGCAGAATATTAGGGCAGAACATTACATGAAATCCACAGAATGAAAATTGTCTGTGCGCCATGACCATAGGTATGTGAAAACATGAATATAATAATGCAGAAGAAAAAACATCCAAATTAATACAGTGGAGTGGCCCAAGATGGGTGGTTTTCCTTATTTTATAGACCTCCATAATGATATTTTGTCATTAAAAAAAAGTTTTAGGTAAAGTTTTGTAAATTCAGAATTCTACATTTAATAACTCCTCTTCCATTTTTGCCAACCTCCTCAAAATATTTTATTTTGAGTGTGGATGCAATCTAGTAATCAACTTAATGAGAAAAATCTAACTGGTAATTTGGTTTGAGTTGGTAAAAAATTAGGTTGCTTGACAGAGTATCTCACTTTTAACCAGCCACGTTGACATCAAGAGATATACCTGATCATTTCCTAATTGTTAACTAATAAAAACTATTGTTTTCATGGTGCTATTTTCATAAGCCACAAATATTTTGGGGGTGGGTAGATGGGGCAAGCATGGGGCTAGCGGCAGAGCGCATGCCTGCGGTATTTCAGGACTGGTGGGCAGTTAGGCAACGGCATGGCCAGACTACTAGTCTTGTTTATCTGTCGAATTATGAAACTGGAACCCTAGCCTTTTTAGAAAGAGGTGCACAAAGTCTCTGGGTTGTCTGGAGAAAATCACAGAGAATTCTTACTTCCCTCAGGCTTCATGAAGGTGAAAGGAGTTTTAACCTTTAGCAAACATTACAAAATTCTAACAAAGAAAATGATATTGAAGGGTGTAGAGTTTCCCTCAAAAAGACACGCTAATAAATGCTTAGAGGCAATATTTCCCCCACAAAAAAATTAAAGAATAACTCCAGGGAAAATCACCAATGCCTTTTTTATTCCATTGGAACTTTGGAGTAACGTCAAATATCAACACTTCAAAAACAAGAAAAAAACACATTTTTTCTTACAGTTTTCACAAATTGGAGGGAAATAATTACTGGTCAAAACTTATCAGGAAGTTTGGTGTAGTTTCGGGGGGCATTTTAACTTCTTTTCTCCCCTTGATAAATTTGTATTGTCCCGTATCCCTCGTAATTCTATGAGAAAAATATGTGTGTGATTTTACACTGGAGAAGACTTTAATATGAGATCTTCATTTGCTCAAAATTTACAGCCAGTTTTGAACCCTCCTGATACTTCAGTGCCTCCTGTTCTGTATCTTCTATTAAATAGAAGAAAGAAATCTTCTATTTGATTCTAAAGTATCTATTTGATGTGAAGAAATCAGATGAAATCCTATAACTTCATCCATAAATATTTCAACCCTCTAAAAGATAATGATATTTTAAAATATAATCACAATTTCATAATCATACTTTAAAAGATTAACTCTAATTTCTCAACGAAATATCCAGTCTATATTCAAATTTTCTCGATTGTCTCACAAATGTCTATTTACTGTCCATTCAAATCTGGAGCCAAATAAATCAATCTCTCTCTTCAATCTTCCTCTCCCTCGCCAATCTCTCTCTCTCTGTATTAATCTCTTTCAATCTCTTGAAACTCAAAGGTCAAAGAAGCCAGGTGATTTGTACTGCAGAGTTTCCCACTTTCTGGATATTGCTGATTATATTCCTGTAGTTTCTGTACTTGTCTTTTCCTATAAATTGGTAGTTAGATTTAGAAGCTTGATCAGATTCAGTTCAATTTTTCATCAACAGAGCAATCTAAGTTTATGTCTTACCATTGCTTAGATCGGCAAATTTGACCTGTTTCTATTAGTCAAACAATAATCCACTGTGATGTGACACATATCTAAGTACCATTGGTTGTTTTAGTTTATGCCGCTATAAGATAAACTTCAGTTTCTAAAAAAGCCACAACGTTCTTTCAATCATAGGTTCCAAACTCAGACAGGGCAGGGCTTCAAACTTCCCGCTTGTGCAGGTCAGATGGTCCTTTCCCCCTGCCCTGGGGTGGGGGCACCTGGCCTCTGCTTGAGCATCTCCAGGGATGGGGGCTCGTCCACCCAGCCCATCCCCGGGGCCACAAAGGAAGCTCCCTCACAAGGTCTCAGCTTCTCCTCCAGGGCAGTGCGTTTTCTTCCAAGGTTTTTGTTTTTTTGTTTTTAAACGGGGTTTCTATCATGTTACCCTGCTCTGTGTTAATAATGTAAATATCGCTTGCTTTCTGAAGTAACACACCTTCCAGACTATCCGGCCCCCTGAGGGAGTTCTGCTTGCTCTTGCGAATCCTCTTACAGTTCAGCCCCTGTATTCAACTCTCTATCTCCTATGCCTGCTTGTGGTCAACACCTCTGTTCATATTTTATTCTAGGGATAATAGTAAGAATGCGTTGCTATTAGTTTCATTGTCACCTCTGCCTTTATCTTTATTGTTCCTGTTGGGACTGTTTTTGGGAGAGGGACTCAGGGAACCTACCAGCCAAGTGTCTGTTCCAGCTCAGCTCACCTCCAGATGGCTCCTGTGGGCACCGGGGCAGAGGGTCTGTGTGACTGGTGCCTCTTCTGGGAGGCCCAGGTTGTCAGGTTCCCTTTTAGAAACTTCAGAGTCAAGCTTTTCGCAGTGACGACTCCTCGTGCGCCAGCTGCCCTGCCCGCTCCCTGCCTGCCGGGCTCAGACCCCTGATGGCCTTAAAGGGAGAGTCAGAGGGTGGGCTGCACAGGCGCAGCTTCTCTCTGAAAGCGCCGAGGGAACAGTTTGTGGGAGCGAGAGGGTGCCTCCCAGAGCTTGGCCTCAAAATAGCCTGGTCGGCTTGAGCTTCCCTTAACAGCCGGCCATGAATCAATCATCCACAAGCTATGTAAAGCCTTTGTAAACCTATTTATATTTTACGTCTGGGCCACTCTGAAGAAGAATTGAATCCAAACGATGATTCCTGAGCATATTCTCTCTTATTTTCCTTAAACTAAAGCTATCTTTAAGTTTCAAGGCTGTCCTCTTGCCTCTATGACCTGGAATTGCGTGGCGTGTGACATGTCACATCCACTTGTGAATGTGCCGTGCGGAGGTCCAGCTGCGTCTATGACACCAATTCATTGTCACTGTCACCTTCAGATGGAATACTGTTGCCCAAGTGACATCAGTTTCTGGGCGAAAACTAAGTGCCTTGCCTTTTGGAGTAGATTCCCTCTCAAGGAATTGTCCAGAAAAGGAGACACTTATTTATCTCAGCTTCCTCCATGACTCCGTTCCAAAATCAGCTTCTATAGGGACAGTATTCCTTGCAAACGTGGCAGATGGTCAGGGCAAGATCACAGCTCTTGTCCTTCCTTTACAGCTGTGACAAATGTATGTGCCAGGAGGTTGAATTAAGGGAAGTTACAGATAGGAAGCAAATTTACGTGGATTTCCACCCAGAAAGAGTCGGAGCTGGGCTCATTCAGCAGCCGAGACAGACGTGGACGCCAAGAGGAAGCCAGGGTGCACCATGAGCCCCGGGGCGTCTACAAGATGCCAGCTTAGAGGGGGCGTCTACAAGATGCCAGCTTAGAGGGGGCGTCTACAAGATGCCAGCTTAGAGGGGGCGTCTACAAGATGCCAGCTTAGAGGGGGCGTCTACAAGATGCCAGCTTAGAGGGAGCGTCCGGGGACGATATTTTGGAAAATCTAACATGAACTGGACATGAATGTGAAAAAAGGCCCAAGAGGAGGCCCCGCTTTCTCTGTGTTTGCAGGATGACTGGGCAGCGGTGCAGTGGATGGCTCTGTGCTCGGGTCCGCACTGCGCTCTGCCCACCCCCCACCAGCACCCGAGCGGCTCTGCAGACCAACGTGGTGCAGCCGAGCCGCACCAGCGCCCTCAGGTCCTGGCCTGTCTTCCCACCGTCCCTTTCCAGTGACGACAAACTGCTTGCTGTGGGCCAAAGACACTTGCAGAGTCGGTGTCTGTCGGCCCTGGGGCCCAATTCCCTCACTTCCCAGCCATGCGGCCTCAGACATCCTCACCTGTGAAATGTGTGCAACGTTAGGAGGCGCGGATGAAGTGATGCGTGTGAGTGCTCAGCCCGGACCCCAACGCGCAGCAAGTCCTCGTGAATGGCAGTTATTTTCTTTAAGCCTCAGGCTGTTCCCGTTCTCTGGAGGGCCCACAACCGAACCCCCTTCTATCTGCCTGGAAATTATTATTTTTTTTCTTTTTTTTCTTTTTGGCTGTGTCGGGTCTTCGTTGCCGCTCACGGGCTTTCTCTAGTTGCGGCGAGCAGAGGCTACTCTTCGTTGTGGTGCGTGGGCTTCTCACTGCGGTGGCTTCTCTTGTTGTGGAGCATGGGCTCTAGGCGTGTGGGCTCAGTAGTTGTGGCTCACGGGCTCAGTAGTTGTGGCTCACGGGCTCTAGGCACACAGGCTCAGTAGTTGTGGCATGTGGGCTCAGTAGTTGTGGCTCGTGGGCTCAGTTTCTCTGCAGCATGTGGGATCTTCCCAGACCAGGGCTCGAACCCGTGTCCCCTGCACTGGCAGGTGGATTCTTAACCACTGCGCCACCAGGGAAGCCCTACTTGGAAACTCTTATTTGTCCTTCTCCTTCAAGTCCCAGCTCAGGGGTGCCTCTGGGAAGCCGCCCCTGACCCACCTCTGCCTCCTCTTCCTTCCCTGCCTCGTCCCCGCTCCCCTCTCCTCGTGCACAG
Organism: Balaenoptera acutorostrata; assembly: GCF_949987535.1. Taxonomy (NCBI): domain Eukaryota; kingdom Metazoa; phylum Chordata; class Mammalia; order Artiodactyla; family Balaenopteridae; genus Balaenoptera; species Balaenoptera acutorostrata. The sequence continues at coordinate 92,955 of NC_080077.1, forward strand.
ACGTCCTGAGGAGGGTAACTCCTCACTGCATGGTGACTTCTGGCTGTTACCCTAGAGGGCTCGACATACATGTCTACCGTAACTGATGAGTAAACATTTGTTAAAATAATCAATTAAACAAACTCAGGGCTTTATTCAATAAAACTTTGGCTGGAAGCTATAAATATCTTTGATTCTTGAAGAATTCTTTGTTACTAAATGCAATTTTGTAAGAAAAACCTTCCTGACACAGGGTGGGTCAATGGAGGCAGGGTGGAAAAGATAAAAAGAATTCTTGGTGGTAGGAAGTTTGAGGAACCGCTGTGCTAGCTTCTCCTCCCATCCCAGCGGGAGCTTTATCTCCAAATTAAGCATTTGTTTCTGAGCTTAGGAGGCAGCAGCTGCCACTGAAGGTAGGATACAGTGCTTTGCAGCTGACCAGTGCCTTTCCTGGGTCACTTCCCCCTTCTGCCTGGCATGCGCCCTGTTGGCCTTCTGTGGGCTGGCCTCCAGTCCCTGGCCACTCCCTAAGGTCCCTTGGGGTTAGTTTGATGCAAACAGTTGGATGGGACCAGCTCCTCTCACCTCCTGCCATTTTGCAGTTAAAACTCTATGCATGCAAAATTTTGTAAATGACCCAGCATGATATGGTGACTACATTTTCAGACCCCAAAACTGAGTTTGTGTTAACCAAAGATTGATTTCAGACTTGTGAACTCTTTTATATGAGAAGTCTTATAAAGTTACAAATATTAAATCATATTTTATGATGTATTATTTTTTTAAATAAATTTATTTTTTATTTTTGGCTGCGTTGGGTCTTCGTTGCTGCGTGCGGGCTTTCTCTAGTTGTGGCGAGCAGGGGCTACTCTTTGTTGTGGTGCGTGGGCTTCTCATTGCAGTGGCTTCTCTCGTTGCGGAGCCCAGGCTCTAGGCGTGTGGGCTTCAGTAGTTGTGGCACGTGTGCTCAGTAGTTGTGGCACGCAGTCTTCAGTAGTTGTGGCTCGCAGGCTCTAGAGCACCAGCTCAGTAGTTGTAGTGCACGGGCTCAGTTGCTCCGCGGCATGTGGGATCTCCCCAGACCAGGACTCGAACCCGTGTCCCCTGCATTGGCAGGCAGATTCCTAACCACTGTGCCACCCTGATGTATTATACTGTCATTGTACTCTCCTCCCAAGCCTATACTAACTGCACCTTTCTCTCTTTATTCCATCCAGATACAACTGGAGAAGGTCTTTCCTCCTAACAAAGATCAGTTATTTCACAGGAATTTCTGACCCCATTCCTTCTCATTGTCTAGGTCTTCTTTCCTCCTATAACGCCCTCCTCCGTTGTGAATTACTGATCTTTCTTTAGGACTTGGTCATCCTCACTGGTAAACTGATGTGCTTTAGGGTCTCCCACATAAAGAAACAAGAGAACCTCTCTGGCCTCCTAACCCCCCTCCAGCTGCTGTTCCATTACTCTGATTCTCTTTATAGTCAAATTCCCCGAAACACTTTCTGCAAACACTGCCCGCGATCCTTCCCTCCACGTGCCCTCCTGCACTCTGACACATCGAGGGGCTCTTGTCAAGGCTCCACGGATGTACTCAGGCCAAATCTAAAAAAGAATTCTCTGGCCTGGACTCCCTTCTGTCTGTCTCGGCTCTGTGACGCTGCACTCTCCGGAGCTTTCTCCTGCTTCATTAGCTGCTCCTCGGACTTCTGTATGCTTTCTCCTTCTTCATCCAAGTTCTGGTCGTGGGTGTTTCTTAGGGCTCTGGAGGCCACTCTTGAAGAAACTTGGATACGCTTGGCTTTTGTTAGTTAAATTTTTGTTATTATATTATGCTACATGACCATATCTTTTCATTAAAAATCCACAATTACAGAAAGAGTCAAAATTCCACTAACCACTCCCACCAGCCCCATTCTCGTCCACAGAACTAATCACGCCCCAGGCCTGGGGCTCTGCCAGCCTCGCCAGCCGCTTCAGGTCTCCAGGCCACCAGCCACCTCACCTTCTCCCCTCCCCAGACGTCTTCACGCCGTTACGAAGGGCTTCCTTTGGCTCTTCAGGTGCCAGCTGTCATCTCTCTCATCTACCCTGTCTGAGTACTTATTCTTTGGAAGAGCAAACTGATTATTTTGTTCCTAGTAATTAGCATAATCTGCAACTATTTGTTCACTTGTCTTGAGTTTACTCAGTCTCTCCCGTTAGAATAAACCCTCTGGGAGCAGCAAGTCTGTGTCTCTCAGTGTTTCAGTCCCAGTGCTTGGAGCAAACAGGGCACACGAAAGTAGCACAATACACGGTTGGCAACTTCAGTGCAGCCTATGTTTGGTGCCCATCTCACATGTACATACCCTGAGACTACATGTATGTGTACATATGTATACAGTCAACCCTCATTACCCAGGGATTTCATACCTGTGAATTTGCTACTTGCTAAAAATTCCCAAGGAAGGAGAAGATCGGAGATGCACAACCTCCCAGAAAGGCAAGTGAGCAACACAACGCAACACAGCACAACACACACCGCACAACAGCCATCGGCGTTCGAAACGTCGGAGCACGAGAGCCTTCCTCCCAGATATTAGCTGTGCTCTATTTCCCAGAGTCGAGATATCTCCCCAAAGCCTTTCCCAAATGAAGAAACCTTCATCTCTTTTAGCCTCAACAGGCCATGTGTCCAGAGCTGTATGTTGTCTTTCATATTAATAGACTTCGTTTAAAGGGGAAAAATTTGCCTAAGAACCTGGCTACTAGAGATCTAATCCAGTGCCCTGTTTCTCTGGAATCCAGATGTTCACAGATGTGGTAATGACAGTGAGGAAAGGCACAGAAAGGCTCGAGGATAAGAGGGGTTACTGCTCTCTCCCCTTCTGGGAGTCCCGGTGCCTCCCCAGGGGCCGTGGGGAGTGGTGCTGAAACCCGGGAAGCTCTGTCCCCAGACGCTTCTGGAAGCCGACACATTCCCGCTCTGTGGTACGTAGGTCAGAGGGCTGTTTCCAGATATTCTCTTTTCCGCTGAGCTTTCTGTCCAGAGCGCCTGCTGGTTTCCCAGCCCCTGCGCCCATTCTGGGAGGGACCTCATTCTTTCCCTGCTCTGTTGTAAACAGTAGGTGCTCAGAGAGCCTGGGCCCAAAAGGCAGGGCCGGAGGCCACGCGTAAGCTGGCGGGGGGCAGGGGACGCCCTGCGTGGGCGGCTTGCTCAGAAGATGGGGCTCCTTTGTCTCTTCCTGGAGCACCGCGCCCTCCCCACCTCCGCCACTGTTTCCTGCCGTGGCCCCTTGCGCAGCGTCTGCTGGTGATAATCTTGTCCCCTATCGACTGCAGCCAGGAGGGCAAAGCTTCACACGTCTTGCTCGCTTGGACGGGTGCCTGGCCCTCAGGGTGCACAGCAAGTGGTTTTGGTGAACGAGTGGATCCAGGCCCTGCTTGACCGGTGACCGTCTGTACCGCACAGCCTGTGACACAGGACAGACCACTTCAGGCCTCTGACCCTCCGCTCCTTCGAGAACACGGGTTTTGAGGGGACTTTGTGATTCTATGTCATGAATGTGAAGCCACACTGGGAACCAGCAGACACAAGCTGGGGAGTCGCCCTGGACAGAAATGGGTAGGCAGGAGGGCTTCCAGAACCATCAGAAAGCACTCCGTGGGGTAGAGGTAGGAGGGTGGCAACCAAGGGGACAAAGGAAAACTCCTGCCCAAGGAGCAGTCCTCAGACCCCGCCCCCCCCCACCAGCTCCCCTCAGCCTGGAGGCTCGGCTCTGACCAGGAGGGCCGCGTCTTCTGTAACAGAATTCATGCCATTTAATCCTGACAGTAGCCCTACTTTGTCACACAGATGAGGAGCCTGGGACTCGGAGAGGGTACATCCTTCCCCACAGTCACCGTAGCTGGAGAGGCGAAGAGATCGCATCTGACCCCAAAGCCTAAAATGTTACAGATCTCTTAGCTTCTGACACTTCCCTGAAAACTGCAAAGGACAGCGGTGGTTAGGAGTTCAGGCTGTGAAGTGGGAACACAGGGCGAGACTCCTGGTGCTGCCCTGTCTGTGCCTCAGTTTCCACATCTGTAAAATAACGGGGATGATGGTAGTGGCTGTGCCACAGGCTTAAGTGACTTAAACTGAAAACACACCTGACAAGTAATACATGACCAATAAGCATTAGTTATTACTATGGTTATTATACTTAAAGAATTACTACAATGAGGAGAAAACCTGCTTTTCCAGGTTTATCTCCTGTTGCTTTTGAATCCCCTCCGACTCTGTTCTAGATGAGAAATCCGTGAGGAGAAAGTACTCAGACAGTCAATGCTGGTGGCCCAGACCTGTCTGAGGTCCCCACTTACCAGCCTTCTGGGCAGAGGGGAGGGAGAGCCATTGTCTAGGTGACATCTGCCTGACTGCTTTCAATGGTGACTCATTTCTTTCAGGTTTTGGGATTAGCTCGTCAAGCTAGTTTGTGTGGCCGCTTTGAAGGAGACGCGATCCCGGGAGAGCCAAGGACTGGGGGTGACAAGGAGGGTGGAGGCTCAGCGGGTCAGTGTGCGGCCGGGCCCCTCGGAGGCCTGGCTGAAGAGAAGACAAACCCCCAGACACGCAAGGGCCGTTGTGGCCGCGGCTCAGGCTGACCCTCCCACCTGGGCTGCAGGCGCTCACGTGGCTGCAAAGGGGGGATGCAGCCTTCGGATCAGGAGGGGTCAGGAGAGGGAAGGAAGATGGTCGGCCCAGGACACGCAGCCCCTCTTAGGTGGCCCCTTCCCGCCTGGCCCCTGGGCTGACTCCGCTTCTCGTTACCTGTTCTCTGTGTGTCTTCTGGCTTTGGCTTCAGCTGCCAGCGGCTCAGTTCCTGCTGCCTGTCTGTCTCAAGTTCCAACTCCTGCAGAGAAGCTGGCCGTTCCCTCAGTTTCCCATCAGCCCCCTGGGCCTTCTGCCTCTCGGGCCAAGGGCACATTCAAACGCTACCCTTGAACTAGGAGTGGCTTAAGAAGGGCAGTGAGCACTGCAGGGGCCCCTGTGTGTGTCTTCTGGACGTCCAGGGCTTAGCGTTGAGGCCAGATAGCCAGGGCATGACTGTTAGGGGTGGAAGCAGAGACAGAGGCAGAGAAAGACACAGACAGAGAGAGAGACAGAGAGACAGGGGCAGAGACGCACACAGAGAGGACAGAGGGGCGACCGGCACCTGCTGGAGGTGAGCACAGCCTCCTCTGACTCAGCCCCGCCTCCTGGAAAGGACGCCCCCATTTTATGGACGAGGAAATTGAGGCTCAGGGAGATTCAGGGGCACCTGGGCTTTGCTCAGCTTGTCTGACCCCAGCCCTCTGAGTGTCCTTACTCCCGCGGAAGCTGTGGAGGAAATTCAAAAGGAAGAGATGGAGAGAGCAAAATTACTGTGTTTGCATCGGGCCTGAGGGCAGTTTGCCAGAGGTGGAGGGACGCCCCACCTGTGCAGACCGGAGAGGCTGGGTGTCCCCGGGTCAACTAGAAGCTGATGGAAAGGGCCACGACGGCAAGCACGACAGCTCCCCTCGGGGAGGAGGGAAGGCAGCTTGGCGGGGGGAAGATGGAGGCGTCTGTGTTTATTAAATCACACGGCGGGGTCTGGAGGGGGAGGGGTGCCGCGGGACTCGCTAGGGTGGAAGAGGTTCCCTGAGCACATCTCACGGGGGCCTGGCTGGGAACGCAGCCGGCGGAGCTGAGCGAGGGAACACACAGGACTAGCTGTGGGGCAGCTGGGGAGGAGGGTGGAGATGGCGGCCCAGGAAGGCTTCGAGGGGCTTCCGGATCCCCCTCCATCTGGGGCCACTGTCTTGGTGGTGCCCCGCCCCACCTGAGGTAGTACAACAGCACCCGGAGGGTAGGGAGACACTAGGGAGTTGCCTACAGAGCACAGCGTCTGTGATCAGACCCTTGCACGGTGCTGAGATGGGTGGAGGGGAGAGAAGAACCGGGGAGAAAGGAGTTCCCAGCAAACAGCTGCATCTCAGACACCGGCAGAGCCTGTCAGGCGACGGTGTCTCAACGATAGTGCTCGTGTGCGTGTGACACACGAAACTGTCTAATCTCTCCTTTTATTCTCAAAACCATGCTTGGATGCAGTAACCAGCTGTCGCTATGACAACACTGGGCCGCAAGTCATCACCCCAGTGCTCAGTGGCGTTGGACGATAAGCTCCCTTTCTCACTCGGGGTCTGTGGCCGCTGGGCTGTGGGCAGCAGGCCTGGCAGGCCCCCTCCTGGGACGAGGGGGGAGGCTCCGGGCCTGGCTCAGCGGTGGCAAGTCTTCACTATCGTCCCACGAAGGGGAGGACTGGAGGTGAGGACGCACTGAGCAATAGCTCAGTCGACCGGCTTGTTTCGTAGCTAAGAAAGAACAAGGCCCAGGGGTTGACTTGTTCATCAGTGGCATTCTTCACCTCCAGAAGGAGGGCAAGCGTAGGCCCAACTGGGGGCAAATACAGGATCTGGGGGTCAGAGTATAGCTGCAGATACCCGCATCTATTTGAGCCGGTTCAAGCAGAGGAGGACATAACACAGGGGACAGACACTTCCGGAATCTGAAGCCGAGGGGTGGGCTCTAGGTTGGACTTCCAGAAACAACCCCTGCCCCACCCTCTCAGGACTAGCCCGGTGAGAGGGCTGGTGCTCCTGCTTCCAGGATTAGAATTCAGGACGTCAGATGCCCTGCAGGCACACAGACCTCAGGAGAGGGTGCTGGTAGCTCTCTGGGCTGCCAGGCCCCACCTGCCTTGTTCTTTAAGCAATAAGGAGCGATCTGTGGGGACTTAGGGCTTCTCCGCTAAACGACACCAGCAGAGTCCTCACGATGGGACTCGAAACAGAGCTGCTCTTCCCAGCCCCAGGCCTGACCCCGGGTGCTCTGCGGCCTTGTGCCTGCGTGAAGGTCCCTGGGCCTGGGCAGCCTTCCGAGCTGCCCTCACCAGCGTGTGCAGGTGTGTGCACACGTGTGCCTGTGTGTGCGCGTGCCTGCCTGCTTGAGTACAGACCTGGGTTTGGATTCTGGTTTGGAGCCCTGGACCCACCACTTGTCAGCTGTATAATTTGGGGCAAAGGCACAGCTTCTCAGGCCTCGGTTACTCACCCGGGAAGAGGGCTGCCAGCACCAGGCTGACTGCCCGGGAGCCTGGGAATTTCCCCGGGAGCCGGAGGGTGCTGCTGGGGTCTCCGACAGGGCCCTGACAAGGCGCCCTCCTCCGCATCTGGGTCTCATGCAAAATGAGACCCCCCGGTCCTGGGTCATCGTGCAGCCCCAGCCGGACCGGCGACTCCCTTCGTCGAGAAGACAAACCGCGACTGGTCAAGACACCGCGACTGTGCTTTCCAGTCGCAGGCAGTGGCGCTCGGGGCCTCACTGATAAACATTCACCGCCCAGAGTTACCGCGGACAGCGAAGGACATCATAAAGTCAAACGCCAAATGAACGTGGCTTGTTTAGGACTCACTGGCTTCCCTAGCGGGACTTGGGAGGGTCTTTCATGGGAAAAGAACCGACCACGGCGCCACGCGAAGCGGGAGTGCAGACGGCCATCAAGACCACCTCCCTCCTCCACACCCCACGGCTCGCCGTGTGCCAGGGCCACCTTTTCCAACCGCAGCCCTGGGGACAAACCCCGCCAGGGGGCCCCCGGCAGGGGCTCTCGCTCGTCCTTTCTTCGGACGCACCACTGACTGTGCTTCAGATCTCAGCTGACGTTCGGGGCTGACCAGTGAGACCCTGCCTGACAGAAGGGTGGTAGTGGGGGAGTCTGCGATTCCTGACTTTCCTTTCTCGCTGTCTGGAGTCTCCCGGAAGCCCCACCTTGTCTGGTCACCACACCAGCCTCCCCTGAACCTTTCTCAGTGGGACGAGGGACCAGGGGAAACAGTCCCCTTCCCTTTTTGCTGTCCCAGGCAACTGGTGACCGACCAGCAGGACGGCTGCAAGCTGGGCGGGGTCCGGCTGGCTGGGGAGGCATGAGAGGGACTGACACACCTCGGAACTGCCCAGATCATTCTGTTACTGCGGATCACAGCATGTATTCAGGCACGGTCACTTGAGAAGAGAAAAGAAAAACAAAACAAGACAAAACCAATGAGCTAAAACAATTAAAAGGTAAAAGGAAAAACACCAAAGTTAATTATCTACTTTTCTTTCCCTTAGGTCGTCAAATAAAGCTCATTTCCCTACCATAAAAAACCAGGAAAAAGACTTCCCTGAATTATGAGCACTTGTGGCAAAATCCACATGTTTTCACATATGAAGTGCCACACTGACTCAGTCGCCATGGTGAGTGTGCGTTACAATAACCAGCGCTCGTGTCGTGTTTAGACTGTGCAAGGACTTTCACGTAACTTCCCATTGGATTCCATGGTAACGTTTGCAGGACAAGTTGTCGAAAGCATCATTCAGCTTTTTAAAATGAGGAAACTGAGAGGACTCATGATTTGTCAAGGCCTCTTTAAGGAACATCAACACATCTGGGGAGACCACGAATTCTTAGTGATGGGGATGTGGTTGGGGGGAGGGGAAGGCTGTGAGGAGTGGGGGGGAGGTGAACTCCAGGGCGAGAGCCAGGTGGCAGCCGCTGCGTTTGCCGGGTCTCCGCCCCTGCTCATCACCCTGAGAGGGAGGCCCCACATCCCCGCGTTGGAAGAGGGCTCCGAGGATCAGAGAGGCTGAGGAGCTTGTCCAAGGTCACACAGCTAGTGCCTGCTCGTGCCAAGCCCCTGTGCTTTCCTCCGGCCTTCCCGCCCCCCGCCCCTGCCAACCCTGCACCGGGAAGGGCCAGAGTGTGACTGGGGTCGTGAGCCCAATAAGGTGGTAGAACTTTGGGGCCAAGGGCCTTAGGGATCATTTAGCCCCTCACCTTAGTCCTTTTCTCCTGGCTGGTGGGTTGGGAAGTGGATCCCTGAACCCCTGTCCACATCTTGGCCTGAACTGCCAACAAGCACCGGCGTCCGGTCGGGCGGCTCAGGGCAGCCCTCCACTGGCAGGAGGGGACTCAGCACCACGGGCCCTGCTCCTCTGCGTCTGGTCCGAGGTTCTCCTGACCGGGAGGGAAGGACAGAGGACGCACCTTGAGATTCAAAGTTTCTATTCATAACAAAGTTCTCCCCAGAAGAAGGAAGGGGGAACTGGATAGCTCTGGGAACCAGTAACAGGATAGGGAGTTTTTAACCTGTGCAGACCACCTGTCGGAATCTGGCTGGCCAGCCTGAGAGCGGCTTGGTGAGGGGTGGTCTCATTTGGGGTGGAGGGGCAGCTGTGCCCGGTCTCCACCCACCCTTAGCCAGTACCTCTGCTGACAGAAGCAGTCGAGGGCTGGGGTCCAGGGCGGCCGCCCTTACGCTCATTCATTCTGTTCCTTTGTCACAGGAACAGTGAGTGAGCACCTAGGCGAGCAAAGCTCCGCTTCCTCAGGGGGCAGATGTGAGAGGGTACGGCCTGGGCTTGGGGCTCACCTGGGGCCTGTCCAGAGGGCGTCCCGTCCCGGGGGTGCAGGCAGGGGTGCCCAGATTTTGGTGTGTGTTTAGTGGACACGTGCTCCATCCACTGCTAAAGGGGGCCTTAGTTAGAACTCTGTTGACTTGACTTTCAAACCACTAAGACCATCTTTGGTGAGCCAAGATCAAGGGTAAATTGCGTAGCCATGAGTCAGGCTTTAGAAAAACTGGCAGAAACAACCTTGTGTAGGTATTTTTTAGGTTGGCAAATTTTAAGTAGAAAATTGTCTATTCTAGAAAGGATTTCTGTTGACAACTATCTCACTAGTTTATGGTGTATAGCAGCCAATGATACTTCTTGTAGACAAAAATTAAGTTCTTCCTGAAATAGTGTTTTCGTCGGATTTGGGCCACAGGGCTCAGGTGAACTATGGTTACCTGCAGTTTGCTTGTCCTGGGAAAACTTCTTGGACAGCTGAAGTCTCCATGCACGTCCGAGCCACGGGGGCAAAACCCAGATGCTCAGACAACACTGTTAAACAGTACCTGAAATGAGCAGAAACAACTAACACACATCATTTGAAGAGTTTCGGGTGAATGATTGTTCCGTGGCAGAGGCTAGCCCTCAGGAAGGTTATATCCAGCATCAAGTCGTGTATCCAACAGACATTCACTGAGCACCGAGGGTGTGCAAGCTACCCTAAGAGAGCAGTCCCCCTGCAGGGGCACGCACCCCCAGCCCCACGCTCCGGGCACCATTTTAGAGACGTTTTTGAGTGAATGTGCTCACGTCACCAGGGCTACAGTGACACACTCAAGTGGCCAGCCCTTGGTTTCCCAGCTGAATGGGAGAAGTTCAGGGAAATCGGTCATGTTAACAAGTTCAGGTGTATCCACTCCAGCTACTAGATTAAGTTTTTATGCGTCCATTTGGCCGAGGTGTCCACCGCTGTCCCTCCCAATGTGTCCTGCCCTCGCTCTTTATCCTTTGAGTTCTGGCTCCTTCTGGCAAAGTCACATCGGGCAGCCCTCTGGACTCCAACACAGCTTGCAGCTCTGTGCCTGGCTGGCGAGGGGCACAGTTTGTGAAAAGCAGGATTAGAGGCCTCAAGCCAAGGACCTGTGAAGAGGGTCCGCTGCAATGCAGACCCCACAAAAGCATCTTCTGTGCTGTAGCAAGGTCACCCTTTCGTCTTGTTGTCCCTGGAGGGGCTGCCGGAGGGCACCTTTTGAAAGTTCAAACCCGTGCACCTTTGCCTCCTCACCCGGGGCCAGCCCCAGGCAGGTGTGAATTCCCGTCTGGGGGCCGTTGTGGGACGGAGCCGGAGACACGGCCTGGCTCCTTTGATCTCAGACACTCTTCAGGGTCGTTTGTGCGCCGAGATGGAGCGGCGTCACTTCTCAGCCTAGTGTTGATGGCTCAGTTCCCAGAGGCCTGCGGGCAGGCAGCAGCCCTAGAAGCTGAGAGGGCAGGCCCTGGTGTCGGCTCTCACGGGGAGAGGAGGGCGAAAGCCAAAGCTTCCATTTGACTCTTTTATATTCATGGTTGCTTTATGTTTTTAACCTTTCACGGGCTCCAGTGAACAGACATTAGGGGCTTGTGATGGAAGGAACCTCAAAAGCTCATTAGATCCAGCCCTCTGCCTCAGGTGGGAGCACACCCGGAAGTCCCACGGGGGGTGGGGGGGGGGACAGATGGCGGCCGCCCACCCGCTGGAGGGGGTGTGCTGGGCGGGGGCTCCAGGCTCCTGCTGGCCCCTCTGTGTGCAGACCTGTGCTGGTGACAAACAAGCCCAGGCTAGCTGGGCCCTGGTGACAACTTTGGGCCTGTAAGCAAAACCATCAGAGAACATCTGCTTGCCTCTCACAGGTTTAAAAATAAATTATGCACTGTGGAAAAGGTCCCCTTTCCCTCCTACCCTGCACCCTTGTCCCCAGAGGCCGTGCCGAGCGCCCTCTGATACCACTGCCTGCCCTCATCGCCCCTCTGTGACCAGGTTTCCTGCAAAGGCAACCGCCCGGCTGATTCTTTCTGTTTTTAAAATAGAAGTTTAAGCTGTAGAACAATATAATTTGACATCTGTACACACTACAGCGTGATCACCACCACAAGTGTAGTTTCCATCTGACACAATACAGCTGAGTATCTATGAGCTTGTTTTTGTTTTGTTTGTTTCTCAGATTCCACAGATGAGTAAAACTGCACAATCCGTCTTTCTCCATCTGACTTATTTCACTTAGCATAATACTTTCAAGGTCCATCCATGTTGCAAATGGCAGGATTTCATTCTTTTTTATGGCTGAGTAGTATTCCATTGTAAATACGTACCACATCTTCTTTATCCATTTGTCTGTCGATGGACACTTGGGTTGCTTCCACGTCTTGGCTGTAAAGACACTTATAAATAGTGCTGCAATGAACATTGGGGTGCATGTAAATTTTTGAATTACTCTTTTTGTTTTCTTCAGATAAATGCCCAGAAACAGAATTGCTAGATCATATGGTAGCTCTACTCTTAGTTTTTTGAGGAACTTTCATACTGTTGTCCACAGCGGCTGCACCGATTTATTGTACATCCCTGCCAGCAACACACGAGGATTCCTCTTCCTCCAACATCTGTTATTTCTTGCCTTCTTGATGGTAGCTCCCAGGCTGATTCTTAGCTTGATTCCACTTCTGTAACAACATGGGGTGCAGGGGAAGTATCGTTTGACTGACACCTGTCCCAACCCCCTTTTCCCTGAGCCCTTCTCCCAGTTCGGCTGGGAGGTGGGGGGATGCCAATGTCTGCCCCCCTCCAGGCCACGCTGATCCACCAAGGCTGTCTGTCACTGGGAGCCGAGTTTCTCCTCCAACCAGAGAGGACCCGTATGCACGAGTGCTGAGGTGCCGTCCCCGCCAGGAGCCAGGGAAAGCCACTATGAGCCTAGGTAACACTTTGCGAAGCTGGTCTCCTCCTCCCAGGCCGTTCCTTTTCAGCCCTCCTCTTACGATGCCCTGGCTGACAGTGTTGGGGGCCACCTCTGCCTACGGGCCAGATGCCCCGCTTCCTTCGCCAGGCCCTCACGTGATCGACCCCAACACTGCCGCCGGTCCAGGCAGTGGGGGCCTTGGGTTAGCGGTACACAGAGAGAAGGTTCCGCTACCAGTGGTGACCCTCGCGCTGGTGCTGCCTGCGGTGGCGGTGTGGGTCCTGAGCTTCATCCACTGTTGGCCCTTTGAGGGCACCTGTCTCTTCACCTCCCCTCCCCCCCCCCGCCCCAACTCTGTGCACAACACCAGAGCTTGATGCTTAGTAGGTGCTCAACACTAATTCAAAAAGATACATGCACCCCAGTGTTCAGTGCAGCACTATTTACAATAGCAAAGATGTGGAAGCAACCTAAATGTCCGACAGGTGAATGGGTAAAGATGTGGTACATATAGATACAATGGAATACTACTCGGCCACTAAAAAGGAATGAAATTTTGCCATTTGCAGCAACATGGATGGACTTCTTAGAGAGTATTATGCTAAGTGAAGTAAGTCAGACAGAGAAAGACAAAGACGGTATGATATTACTTATATGTGGAATCTAAAAAATACAGCAAACTAGTGAATAAAACATGAAAGAAACAGACTCACAGATATAGAGAACAAACTAGTGGTTACCAGTGGGGAAAGGGAAGGGGGGAGGGGCAATCTATGGGCAGGAGGTTAAGAGAAACTATTATATATAAAATAAGCTACAGGGTTCATTGTACAACACAGGGGATATAGCCAATATCTTATAATAACTATAATTGGAGTATAACCTTTAAAAATTGTGAATCACTATATTGTATACCTGAAACATATAATATTGTACATGAGCTACACTTCAATTAAAAAAAAAAGTCTGTTAGTATTGCTAAGCCTGTGAGTATTTTCTGTTTATGTTACTTATTTGGCACATAAAACACAGGTCAGGACTATCAATACTTGTCTGCATTACACAAGCTGTGTGGTGGTGAAAGCTTGGGGACGCCTGACAGGGGCCAGACGTGGAGCTTGTGGAAAAAAGCAGCTGAGGGTCTGAAGAGGGCTCCACGGCGTTGGATCTCTATTTTATTTGGATTTCTATTTCATTAGGAGCATTTCACAAGCAGAGAGTGGATGTTGAATTTCATCCAATGTTTGTCAGCATCTACAAAGACAATATTTTTATCTTTTGCTCTACTAAATGGTGGTTCATATCAAAAGACCTAGTACTGGCTCATTCCTACTTCACTGGAAAGAAAACACTGCCTGGAGACGCGGCGCTGCGCACCCTCTGACACGAGGATGGGGGGCCCCGACTCTGCCCCCCGGGGTGGGCTGTGCATGGGCACGCACGAGCGCGTGCCTCGGGCCCGGGTGCAGGGGTTCTGCAGGGCCGTGGCCAGCGTAGGGGTGGCTGGTGTCTTCCCACCTCCCCACCCATGGTAGCACCGTTTGTGGCTTCCCGCAGATTTGCTGGTGACACTGGCGCACAGGTCATTTAAAGTTCCTTATGTTTGGGGGAGGTAGTTCCTTTGCTCATTTATATTTTCCTATGTCTCTATTTCAGTGAGAAGTGTGGTTAGCCTTCTGGGGTGCTGAGACGTACGGTAACAATAGGGAACAATTGGTCACTTTGGGACCGACACGGGGCAGGCGCTGGACAGACGTGAAATCCAGGCTGAACACGGGATGGGGAAGGTCACAGGCTCTGTGGCTTGGCGGCATTGCTGTGAATTTTGGACTTCTTTGATTACGCAATGATAAAAGTTACACCAAAATGCAAATGCTCCATCGCTCATCAAATCCTTCAACAAACATTTTTTGCGTCCCTACTGTGTGCTAGGCATTTTGTATGTTATATTATGCACTGTTTTTCTTGGAAAATAATTTAGCATTTCTCAGGCCACCCCTGGACCTGGTTGTTGAACTCGCAGGCAGGCCCGGATGTTTGCTTTAGGTCACGTGGCCAGATCCCCAGAGACCCTCGTCGCAGGGGCCTCTGGCGTGCGGCCTCCTCCCATTGTGTGCTTAAAGCAGCTGGTGGCAGCCCCGCTGTCTGACGAAGTCATGCAAACTTCATGGATTAAATTGTGCGGCAACACTGCCCGCTTCTCGTCATTGCCATTTGATGGGAGGGATTTGCAGTATTTAATAGTTTTATATATTTAACAGCTATTTGTCTAAGAAGCTTAACCCGACCCACACGGCCAGCCATGTGGGCCCGCGTGCTCGGCCTGAGCAGAGGCTTCCGCTCCCCCTGGATCTGCAAGTCCAGGCACCACCCGTGATCACAGTCCTCTGGCCTCCGGCTGCCCTCGGGGAGGGGTCAGCAGCCTGGGTCAGGAGCAGCTGGGATCCCTCCGTGCTTCTATGCTAACTTGCTCATGTTTGTGAAAGCAGGAAATAAAAGAAAGGAAACTAGCCTCAGCAGGAGACGGCACCAATTTGGATCAGGGCAAAGTGAACGCTTCTCTGGGGCCCTAAACCCCATACACAGTAGGGACTTTAAAATGTGACTTTCCCAGGTTCCGGGCATGCCAAGTCCTTGCCGCTCAGCTCAGCAAACAGGAGGGGGCTGTCAGAGAGCTTCTCTGTCTGTCTGTTTCAGCCTCCAGAGAACCTCACCACGCAGGGCTGCTCTCGCTGTCTTCCGCCGTCCTGCCGTGGGCCAGCAGCCTGGAAAGCCCACCGCTGGCGTGGAGGCAGCGCCCGGTGCTGAGGCCCCCTGCCCACCGTGGCCCGAGTGCAGCGGAGGCTCAGCTCTGGTGGCCGCATGGCTCCCAGCACGCGGCAGTAATGAGAGGGAGGCCCAGAAGAGGAGGGAAGGCGCAGGACGCCCCCACTGACGGACGGCCCTCCTCAGCACACTGGAAATGTGACACCGTCACCAATCCCCGAGCCTCCAGGAAGGCGGCCCGGCGGCGGTCCGCGTCCGTGCGGTGCTCCCGCGGCCCCGGCACCGAGCGGCGTCCTGAGCAGCCTACACAGGACCATCGTGTCTCACCTGGGTTTCCCAGGCGTCTGTGGCACTGTCTCCCTTCTCTTCGGACCACTGCTCACAGCTGCTGCTCTGTCCTGCAGGGTCTGTCTGAGAAAGCGTGAGGCCCAGGCGCTAGCGACACCCATGGAGGGACGCTGCCTGTGTCTCGCGGCGCTGCCCGGTGCATGGGCGTCACCAACGCACCAGCGGCTCCACAGAGGGAGCGCCGTGGGCAGGGCACTGTCCCGAGTGCACAGCCGAAACACCCCTCATTCAGAGGACCGGGGCGTGTTCCTGCCACTGGATGTGTTTCTGGGAGCCATTCTGGCCTCGCTGATCTTGGCTGGGCTGGTGATACTCTACAGAGGAGATGGGACGGGACGGGCTGGGCTCTGAGACAGCAGACGGCGTGGCCGGACTGTCCCTTAGGTGGTCTTCAGATTGGCCAGGAACAGGGAGCGGCCGGTCGGACCGGCCTCCTGGAGTGACCCCACCACTCCCCGTCTGGCTCTGAAGAGTTCAGCTACTCATGTGATGGTTCAAGGTCCACGTTCCACTTTTCTCACTTCAGGCAAATAGTCCAGAAGTTCACCTCTTTCAGGCTCCGCTTTGCTGCCCATGAAGCTGGCCTGGTGTGTCCCATTGTTCCCGTCTCCTTGGATGGGTCCACATGCTCCTGCAGCCCTGTTGGTCATACAGAGAGACTTTGCGTTCTCAGTGGCTGGGAAAAGCTGTCACTTTCCTGCCAAGATTCTTTTATGCTAACTCCCACTAGCTGGACGTTTTCTTTTCTTTTTCTTTCTTTCTTTTATTTTTTTAAATTTTTTTAATAAAAGCGATAACTACCATTTTGCTGTCCCTGTTATGGGACACCTTGCACACATTATGTTATTTATTTATTAATTAGGTGGACGTTTTCTTACCCACTCCTTTCCTTCTGGCTTTGTGTAAGCATATTACACTTAGGGCTATGCAGCCATGTTGTGACCATGAGGAGACGCTCACCCAGTGCCCTGGTATCAGTGAGCACTGAAATAGCCCTGAGCTCCCCACCTCAAGACTCCTTGTTCTGTGAGAAAAACAGCCTGTTTGCTGAAGCCACTGTTATTCCAGGAGTCTGCTACTTGTAGCTGAAAGCATTCCTTTTGACGCAGGGAGGATTTGGACAGACCACTGAGTAGAAAGGGGGCTCCAGGGATGTGCTGGGGGGTCGGCCAGTTGCTGGCCTGCTTCTGATGACACAGAGGGTGGGCTTTTCTAGAACACTGCTCAGCCAGCCCTCGCAGGGCCAGAGTCACCAGGCAGCATCAGGGCAGCGGGCGTGGACGTGAGGCCGGGAGCCCTGGCACTCACGGCTAGCGTGGCCGGGCCCATCAGAGGCACCACGAGTGTGTCCCGGAGGGGTCGGCCCAGGCACCTCAGCCCAGCCTTCCTGATGGTGTGGCCTGGCCTGAGCCTGCCCCAACGCCTGCTCCCTGTGGCTTCACCCCAGGCTGGATGGAGGCTCAGACATGCGGCCCCATTTGCCTGTCCAGTTGAAGCCACCTCCCTCCCTCTCGCGCCCCTGCCGCTTTCCCCAGGATTTACTGTGTGTCTGCTCCACGCCTGTCCCACCGGCTCTCCCCACCCTCACCGAGACAAGGTTTG